>NC_091287.1:573175562-573475562 GCF_032444005.1 Ranitomeya imitator | reverse complement strand
CCTTTATCACCGCTATTTCTTTAGTTTCTTGTGCTGCCTCCAGAATCTGTCTAATGAGGGAGGCATGTTTAACAGGCTGGCCTGAAGCAGTCACATAACCTCTGGCTCTCCATATTACGCCAAAATCGAAAATAATGCCATGTGCATATCTAGAATTCAGTGTATATGTTTGCTGTCTGATCTTTGGCTATTTTTAGAGCTTCAACTAATGCCGTAAGTTCTGCTTCTTGTGCAGACTGATTAGCAGGGAGAGGTTCTGCTTTCAGCACTTCATGCTGAGTTACTACCGCATAACCTGTATGAAATTGTCCATTCATATCTGCATATCTACTGCCATCTATGAAAAGTTCAAATGCAGCATTACAGAGTGGCTTGTCACGTACATTACATAAGCCCTGAGTCTCTTGTTCCATTAATTGTACACAATCATGCATTGACTTTGATGGGTCAAAGGAGTTGGAGAGTGCAGTTTCCTCAGGTATGGTACCCCCCTCAGACTCTAAAGGGAGCAAAGACGCGAGATTAAGAGTCTGAATCCTGGCAAAGGAAATGTTGGGCGGCAGTAGTAGGGAACATTGGAGACGGAGGTGTCTGGCCATTGAAATATGTTTAGGTTGGACCTGGTTAAGAATGCCATGTACATCATGAGTGGTCTGAACTAGAAGTGGGTGATCAAGAACAATCTCCGACGCTTTATATAATAACATTGCGGCTACTACTCTTACACAAGAAGGTGCGGCTCTAGCTACAGGGTCCAGATGAGCTGATATGTATGCCACAGGTCTCTGTTTGTTTCCATGTTTTTGTGTGCGCACCCCTGTAGCATGTGAGGATATCTCAGCGGCCATCAATTGAAAAGGTTTAGTGTAGTCTGGGAGTCCCAAAGCCGGAGCTGATACCAGTGCTGTTTTCAAAGAGGAAAATGACTGTTTAGCCTCTTCACTGAGTGAATATGGTGTGTTGGCAATACAGTCATATAAAGGCTGCATGAGTTGACTTGCATGTATGATCCACTGTCTACAGTGTGAAACAATACCTAGGAAAGCACGCAGCTGTTTGTGATTCCTGGGTTCAAGCATGTTACGTATGGCTTCCGTACGTTGAGGTGTGAGGTGTCTGATGCCCTGTGATATGCAGTGACCTAAAAACACGACTGTTTGTTGACAAGCCTGGAGTTTCTGTCTATTTACTTTACAGCCTTCTTGCGCTAGGAAAATTAAGAAATTAACAGTTGAGGTAACTGCCGTCTGCTCATCAGGGCAACAAATAAGTAAGTCATCTACATACTGTAGAATGACTACTCCTGGTTCTGGGATGACATTTTTTAGCACGGTCTGCATTGCTTCAGAGTACAAAGTTGGTGAGTGTACCATACCTTGTGGCAATCTTGTCCATGCTAATTGTTTACCCTTGAATGTAAAGGCAAACAAATGCCAACAGTTCTTATGTAGTGGCACAGAAAAAAATGCGTTTGATAAGTCAATTACCGTAAAATATGCAGCAGTGCTGGGAATTTGAGACAGTAAGGTATGAGGATTCGGTACCACAGGGGTGACCGGTGCCAAAACCTTATTGATTTCCCGTAAGTCGTGCACCATGCGATATTTCACCATAGTTTCTTTGGAGGACACTTTCTTTTTAACAGGATATAAGGGTGTATTGGCGGGTGACCTGATTTCTACCAAAACACCTTGTAACACATAATCCTGAATTTGTTGAGAAATCGCCTGTTCTTGCTGGGCGCTGATGGGGTATTGCCTAAGCTGAGGTAATATGGTTCCCGGGGCAGTTTCTAACAGTATACGAGCTACTGATAAAAATCCTACATCAGTGTCTCCTTTTGCCCATAGGCTGTCAGGAACCCGAGACAAGTCAATTTTTGCTTGTTGAGTGTAAATTTCGGGAAAATCCTCCATTGCCTGTATTCTAACATATGGTTCCAGAGTTTCTGCATCTTCAGGGATGGTCAGCATAACTGTGCCATCTTCTCTAAAATGGATGTTTGCATGCATTTTACTTAAGACATCAGTACCCAACAAGCAGGTAGGTGCACCTTTAGCAAATAAAAATTTGGATACAAAAGTTTTAGGGCCAAAGCTCACATTTAAAGGTTTTGTAAAGGGCAACGCCTGAATTTTACCATCATACCCTTCTGCATATGTAACCTTTGAGGATATATTGTCAGGATATGGTAAAAAGTCCTGATTTAAAATGGAGGATGTTGCTCCCGTATCTATCAGAAAAGGTACATTTTTACCCTCAACTTCAACTTGTATTATTGGTCTTCTAGAAGGAAGAGAGACCTGCATAACTTTCAGTCATTCTGAGCTGTCTGTTTGATCAGGCACTGGGTTATTTATCCTATTTTTGGGTACAAAGGTTCCTGAATCTATATCTGCTTTTCTCTTCCTACATTCCCTTTGGAAATGTCCTGGCTTCTTACAGTAATGACAAGTAAACTTTTGATTAGCAGAGCCAGTATTAGCCTGTGCAATTCTTACTGGCTTAGAATTTTCTCTTAAGTCCATTTCTATCCCTACAGCTTTCTGTCTAGCCAGGTGTGGGTCTTCCAAGGTTCTCCAATCAGGGGTTGCGGCCTTAAGCTTTTCCTTCACTTTTGGAGACAATCCATCTATAAAGGTTTTTGTAACTAACCTCATCATTCCTGGAGCGGTTAGATCCATGCCTTCATCTCTGAAATTATTTTCTACACTTAGATAATATTCGTCTACTGATTGTCCAGATTTCGGAGCCACCACTCCCGTTGTTCCTCTCTGCCTCTGTCTCTCCCTCATGAAAACCATTAAGTGATCTACAAATTGTGTACCTGATTCTATCGTTTGTAAGGCACCATCTCCTGCTTGGGGCCTATGTACCTGTAGATTTGCTAATAGCTCCTGGAAGAGTCCAGGAGTCATTTTCATTCTACATAATTCTTCTCCATCTGCCCAAACTCCAGCGTGAGTCTGCATAATTTGCTGTATATATTGTGCAAATCTAACTGGACACTGGGTGGGATCTGGTGCGTTATGCAAGAGAGACATGCCTTCAGCGGGGGACCAAGGGAAATATTGTCGAGTTTGGTGATATCTAGTTCCCATTACTCCGTCAGCACCAGGTTCCCTAAAGGGTCTTGGTACTACCCTAACAGGGGCAAGTACAGCGCCATGTCTAGGTGTACCACAGGCTAGGCAATCATTTCTCCAGTCTGGATTTTGTTGTCCACAGTGCGGACATACCCATCCTCCTGGTCCGGCTAAACTTTGAGGTGGTGTTTGGAGAAAAGATGGGGCATGTGGGTTAAGGTATGGGGGTGGGGTATTTTTAGATTCCACATTTTGTTTTTCTCCACAGCCTGTGGGTCTAATACACCACTTTTTACTCTGTTGATTATATGTCCATCCCTCATTTTCTGCTACCCTAGAGACATCAATCAATGCTTGGATCTGATCTATCCATTTCTTGTCTCTGATTATGCCTTTTTTCCTTTCCTGAATTCCTTCCCATAGTTTTCTACTAAAAGCTTCTGCCCTAGTAACTCCAAACTTACTAAAAATCTTTTTCAGCCCCTTAGTGGCATCTTCACCACTTCTCTCCTTTATGATAGTATAGATATCTAATTCTTCTGGTTCCGACTTTGTTTGCTTATTCCCCATTTTCTTATCCTGAGCTTTCTTGCCCTAGGTGGCGTTTGGGTATGAGAATACCTCGTTACCTTCTTCCTAAGGAGCTAGGATGTCTTTTTCTTGCCCTAGGTGGCGTTTGGGTATGAGAATACCTCGTTATCTTCTTCCTAAGGAGCTAGGATGTTTAAACTGTGTTGATGTAAGAAAATCCTGATTCCTGCACCTATAGCAAACAACACAAATGCAACCAGACAGAAAAAGAACATACAACGTATCTTGTCCCAGGCTAATTTATCTGTCCTGGGCTTATACTATCACATACAACGTATTCTTGTCCCAGGCTAATTTATCTGTCCTGGGCTCATACTATCATACACTTATCCGTCACCAGGTTTTTGTCAAAGACAGGATCAGAGATTGAACATAGGCGCGGAGGTCTCCCCGAAAGGACGCAACCACGTTGCCCAGTGGGACAGTCACTTCTTCTGTTTCAACCCCCTGGGCGGCTTATAGGGCTATTCCCAACTTCCACACACCTTCTATTCACATTCACTCTCATTCAATGCTGTACTCCGTGAGGTGATCAATTCCTAAATAGTTCAAGAACCCGAGCTATAGGTATCCTCCTCTACTAGAACTACCCGCTAAAGAACACGACACAGAAAATCTTACGGACAGTGCAGGGCAGATATAAGAGATCTAACAGTGTCTCTTACCTGGCCAGGTTTTTGTTCATCTGCCGTCCATTATCCCAGATTCTCTTTTCGTTCGTATTCTGCCGGTGTTCTTGAAGGAATACACAGACCTCGGGTCCCTGTTCGGGCGCCAGGAAATGTCAGGATCACACTCAGTCGGAGCAGCCTTTGGAAGTGGGGAATCACCAGAAATAATACACAAGACACGTCTTGTATAGTGTATCACTGGGAAGTCTCTGAAGCACGCCCGCCTTCAAGGTGCTACCCCTTCTTTATATAGTTGTTTAGTGGTTATACAAGTTTTGCATGTTTAAACAAAGAGACAAAACAGGAAAGAAAGAAAAGAAAAGAAAACAGTTTCGTGGGCGGCAGTTTCACAACAAACAGTACAAAGGCAATTCCACAGACAAGAAAAACAGGATTTCATACTATAGCTAAAATGTCCTTGAATGGACAGGTCAATATTTATCACAAATTCTTTTTTTTTTTTTTTTTGTTCATTGAGGTAATCATTTTTGTTCTGCTCTTCACAGTCCCCCATCCTGGTACAATGGTCCCCATCCTGGTATATTGTCCCCCATCCTGGTATAATGGCCCCCATTCTGGTATATTCCCTCTATTGTGGTATAATACCCCCCATCCTGGTATAATGTCCCCTATCCTGGTATAATGGCCCCCATCCTGGTATATTAACCCCCACTCGGTATATTGCCCCTATTGTGGTATAATGCCCCCCATCCTGGTATAATGTCCCCCATTCTGGTATATTGTTCCTATTGTGGTATAATGTCCCCCATTCTGGTATAATGTCCCCCATCCTGGTATAATGTCCCCCATTCTGGTATATTGTTCCTATTGTGGTATAATGTCCCCCATTCTGGTATAATGTCCCCCATCCTGGTATAATGTCCCCCATCCTGTTATAATGTCCGAATCCTGGTATAATGGCCCTCATTCTGGTATAGAGTGAGACACTGGATGGTAGTCGATCTTGGAGGGGAGAAGAGCTGGTCACTGGATGGCAGGAAATATTGGAAGGGAGAAAAGCGGGACACTGGTTGGTGATGGATCTTTGAGGGGAAAGAGCTGGACACTGGGTGGCAGGTGATCTTGGGGGGAGAAGAGCGAGACACTGGGTGGCGATGGATCTTGGAGGGGAGAAGAATGGGACAAAAGGTGGCAGGGGATCTTGGAGGGGTGAAGAGTGAGACACTGGGTGACGGGATCTTGGAGGGGAGAAGAGCAGGACTCTGGCAGGGGATCATTGAGGGGAGAAGAGCGAGACACTGGGTGGCAGAGGATCTTGGAGGGGAGAAGAGCGGGACACTGGGTGGCAGGATCTTGGAGGGGAGAAGAGCGGGACACTGGGTGGCAGAGGATCTTGGAGGGGAGAAGAGCGAGACACTGGGTGGCAGAGGATCTTGGAGGGGAGAAGAGCGGGACACTGGGTGGCAGAGGATCTTGGAAGTGATAAGAGCGGGACACTGGGTGGCAGGGGATCTTGGAAGTGATAAGAGCAAGACACTGGGTCACAGGATCTTGGAGGGGAGAAGAGCGGGACATTGGGTGGCAGAGGATCTTGAAAGTGATAAGAGCAAGACACTGGGTCACAGGATCTTGGAGGGGAGAAGAGCGGGACACTGGGTGGCAGAGAATCTTGGAAGTGATAAGAGCAAGACACTGGGTCACAGGATCTTGGAGGGGAGAAAAGCGGGACATTGGGTGGCAGAGGATCTTGAAGGGGAGAAGAGCGAGACACTGGGTGGCAGAGGATCTTGGAGGGGAGAAGAGCAGGAGACTGGGTGGCAGGGGATCTTGGAGGGGAGAAGAGCAGGACACTGGGTGGCAGAGGATCTTGGAAGTGGTAAGAGCGGGACACTGGGTCACAGGATCTTGGAGGGGAGAAGAGCGGGACACTGGGTGGCAGAGGATCTTGGAGGGGAGAAGAGCGGGACACTGGGTGGCAGAGGATCTTGGAGGGGAGAAGAGCGGGACATTGGGTGGCAGATGATCTTGGAGGGGAGAAGAGCGGGACACTGGGTGGCAGAGGATCTTGGAGGGGAGAAGAGCAGGACACTGGGTGGCAGGGGATCTTGGAGGGGAGAAGAGCAGGACACTGGGTGGCAGAGGATCTTGGAAGTGGTAAGAGCGGGACACTGGGTGGCAGAGGATCTTGGAGGGGAGAAGAGCGAGACACTGGGTGGCAGAGGATCTTGGAGGGGAGAAGAGCGGGACACTGGGTGGCAGGGGATCTTGGAAGTGATAAGAGCAAGACACTGGGTCACAGGATCTTGGAGGGGAGAAGAGCGGGACATTGGGTGGCAGAGGATCTTGAAAGTGATAAGAGTGGGATACTGGGTGGCAGGATCTTGGAGGGGAGAAGAGCGGGACACTGGGTGGCAGAGAATCTTGGAAGTGATAAGAGCAAGACACTGGGTCACAGGATCTTGGAGGGGAGAAAAGCGGGACATTGGGTGGCAGAGGATCTTGAAGGGGAGAAGAGCGAGACACTGGGTGGCAGAGGATCTTGGAGGGGAGAAGAGCAGGAGACTGGGTGGCAGGGGATCTTGGAGGGGAGAAGAGCAGGACACTGGGTGGCAGAGGATCTTGGAAGTGGTAAGAGCGGGACACTGGGTCACAGGATCTTGGAGGGGAGAAGAGCGGGACACTGGGTGGCAGAGGATCTTGGAGGGGAGAAGAGCGGGACACTGGGTGGCAGAGGATCTTGGAGGGGAGAAGAGCGGGACATTGGGTGGCAGATGATCTTGGAGGGGAGAAGAGCGGGACACTGGGTGGCAGAGGATCTTGGAGGGGAGAAGAGCAGGACACTGGGTGGCAGGGGATCTTGGAGGGGAGAAGAGCAGGACACTGGGTGGCAGAGGATCTTGGAAGTGGTAAGAGCGGGACACTGGGTGGCAGAGGATCTTGGAGGGGAGAAGAGCGAGACACTGGGTGGCAGAGGATCTTGGAGGGGAGAAGAGCGGGACACTGGGTGGCAGGGGATCTTGGAAGTGATAAGAGCAAGACACTGGGTCACAGGATCTTGGAGGGGAGAAGAGCGGGACATTGGGTGGCAGAGGATCTTGAAAGTGATAAGAGTGGGATACTGGGTGGCAGGATCTTGGAGGGGAGAAGAGCGGGACACTGGGTGGCAGAGAATCTTGGAAGTGATAAGAGCAAGACACTGGGTCACAGGATCTTGGAGGGGAGAAAAGCGGGACATTGGGTGGCAGAGGATCTTGGAGGGGAGAAGAGCGAGACACTGGGTGGCAGAGGATCTTGGAGGGGAGAAGAGCAGGACACTGGGTGGCAGGGGATCTTGGAGGGGAGAAGAGCAGGACACTGGGTGGCAGAGGATCTTGGAAGTGGTAAGAGCGGGACACTGGGTCACAGGATCTTGGAGTGGAGAAGAGCGGGACACTGTGTGGCAGATGATCTTGGAGGGGAGAAGAGCGGGACACTGGGTGGCAGAGGATCTTGGAGGGGAGAAGAGCGGGACACTGGGTGGCAGAGGATCTTGGAGGGGAGAAGAGCGGGACATTGGGTGGCAGATGATCTTGGAGGGGAGAAGAGCGGGACACTGGGTGGCAGAGGATCTTGGAGGGGAGAAGAGCAGGACACTGGGTGGCAGGGGATCTTGGAGGGGAGAAGAGCAGGACACTGGGTGGCAGAGGATCTTGGAAGTGGTAAGAGCGGGACACTGGGTCACAGGATCTTGGAGGGGAGAAGAGCGGGACACTGTGTGGCAGATGATCTTGGAGGGGAGAAGAGCGGGACACTGGGTGGCAGGGGAACATTGAGGGGAGAAGAGCGGGACACTGGGTGGCAGAGGATCTTGGAAGTGATAAGAGCGATACGCTGGGTGGCAGATGATCTTGGAGGGGAGAAGAGCGATACACTGGGTGGCAGAGGATCTTGGAGGGGAGAAGAGCGATACACTGGGTGGCAGAGGATCTTGGAGGGGAGAAGAGCGATACACTGGGTGGCAGAGGATCTTGGAGGGGAGAAGAGCGGGACACTGGGTGGCAGGGGAACATTGAGGGGAGAAGAGCGGGACACTGGGTGGCAGAGGATCTTGGAGGGGAGAAGAGCGATACACTGCGTGGCAGAGGATCTTGGAAGTGATAAGAGCGATACACTGGGTGGCAGAGGATCTTGGAGGGGAGAAGAGCGAGACACTGGGTGGCAGGGGATCTTGGAGGGGAGAGGAGCAAGACACTGGGTGGCAGAGGATCTTGGAGGGGAGAAGAGCGGGACACTGGGTGGCAGAGGATCTTGGAGGGGAGAAGAGCGGGACACTGGGTGGCAGGGGATCTTGGAGGGGAGAGGAGCGAGACACTGGGTGGCAGAGGATCTTGGAGGGGAGAAGAGCGAGACACTGGGTGGCAGGGGATCTTGGAGGGGAGAGGAGTGGGACACTGGGAGGCAGGGGATTTTGGAGGGGAGAGGAGCGGGACACTGGGTGGCAGGGGATCTTGGAGGGGAGAGGAGCGGGACACTGGGAGGCAGGGGATTTTGGAGGGGAGAGGAGCGGGACACTGGGTGGCAGGGGATCTTGGAGGGGAGAGGAGCGGGACACTGGGTGCCAGGGGATTTTGGAGGGGAGAGGAGCGGGACACTGGGTGGCAGGGGATCTTGGAGGGGAGAGGAGCGGGACACTGGGAGGCAGGGGATTTTGGAGGGGAGAGGAGCGGGACACTGGGTGGCAGGGGATCTTGGAGGGGAGAGGAGCGGGACACTGGGTGCCAGGGGATTTTGGAGGGGAGAAGAGCGGGACACTGGGTGGCAGGGGAACATTGAGGGGAGAAGAGCGGGACACTGGGTGGCAGAGGATCTTGGAGGGGAGAAGAGCGATACACTGGGTGGCAGAGGATCTTGGAAGTGATAAGAGCGATACACTGGGTGGCAGAGGATCTTGGAGGGGAGAAGAGCGAGACACTGGGTGGCAGAGGATCTTGGAGGGGAGAAGAGCGGGACACTGGGTGGCAGGGGATCTTGGAGGGGAGAGGAGCGAGACACTGGGTGCCAGGGGATTTTGGAGGGGAGAGGAGCGGGACACTGGGTGGCAGGGGATCTTGGAGGGGAGAGGAGCGGGACACTGGGAGGCAGGGGATTTTGGAGGGGAGAGGAGCGGGACACTGGGTGGCAGGGGATCTTGGAGGGGAGAGGAGCGGGACACTGGGTGCCCGGGGATTTTGGAGGGGAGAGGAGCGGGACACTGGGTGGCAGGGGATCTTGGAGGGGAGAGGAACGGGACACTGGGTGGCAGGGGATTTTGGAGGGGAGAAGAGCAGGACATTGGGTGGCAGAGGATCTTGGAAGTGATAAGAGCGAGACACTGGGTAACAGGATCTTGGAGGGGAGAAGAGCGGGACACTGGGTGGCAGAGGATCTTGGAAGTGATAAGAGCGAGACACTGGGTAACAGGATCTTGGAGGGGAGAAGAGCGGGACACTGGGTGGCAGAGGATCTTGGAAGTGATAAGAGCGAGACACTGGGTAACAGGATCTTGGAGGGGAGAAGAGCGGGACACTGGGTGGCAGAGGATCTTGGAAGTGATAAGAGCGAGACACTGGGTAACAGGATCTTGGAGGGGAGAAGAGCGGGACACTGGGTGGCAGTAGACGGATCAGTGACCTGTCAGAAGACATACTGGTGAGTATGTAAGCAGAGCACCACATGAAGACCTCGCCACAGCCCACCGGCCGCCCCGCAGCATATCATTAACTCAAAATTGAAAATAAGGATTACGCAACAACCACAAGATGGATTCAGTGTAATCAGTATAATGGCACCGACCTGTCTCTGTAGTTGCTGAGCACAATCTTGATCACTGGGGCACTTTAACCCCTTAACGTCCTATGATGGCTATATCCAACATTAGAAACCTCCCTGTTTGGTGCAGGCTCCGGCGATGAGCCCGCACCTTTTCCGGTCTATGACAGCTGATCTGATCAGACCAGCTTTCATGTGCCCCTAACAGCCGCGGGTGGAATTGCGATCCACCCGTGACTGTTAACATGTTAAACTCTGACAGCGACATTTAACATGCACACGCAGGAAATGCATCATTAACCCCGCCCATTGGCGCCCTTGTGACATGACCGCGGGTCGCCGATGGGTTGGCATGACAACTCCGGGTCTGTAGGAGACCCCTGGGGTTTGTCATAGCCAGATAGTGGGCACTCAGAGCAAGTGAGCATTTCTGCTGCACAGAGCAGGGCCCTATGTGTAACACAAGTAATCGGATGATTGCAGCTTCCTGTCAAAACGCCAGAATTACGTTTTTTTTGGTCGTCGCAATATTGCAATAAAATGCAATAACCGGCGATCAAAAGATTGTATCTGCACCAAACTGGTATCAATAAAAACGTCAGCTCAGCTCGCAAAAAATAAGCCCTAAGCCAACCTGAGATCACGAGAAATTGAGACTTTTTTTTGTACAAACTTTGGATTTTCTTTCACCATTTAAATAAAAAAGAACCTGGACGTGTTTGGCATCTACAAACTCATAGTAACATAGTAACATAGTTAGTAAGGCCGAAAAAAGACATTGGTCCATCCAGTTCAGCCTATATTCCATCATAATAAATCCCCAGATCTACGTCCTTCTACAGAACCTAATAATTGTATGATACAATATTGTTCTGCTCCAGGAAGACATCCAGGCCTCTCTTGAACCCCTCGACTGAGTTCGCCATCACCACCTCCTCAGGCAAGCAATTCCAGATTCTCACTGCCCTAACAGTAAAGAATCCTCTTCTATGTTGGTGGAAAAACCTTCTCTCCTCCAGACGCAAAGAATGCCCCCTTGTGCCCGTCACCTTCCTTGGTATAAACAGATCCTCAGCGAGATATTTGTATTGTCCCCTTATATACTTATACATGGTTATTAGATCGCCCCTCAGTCGTCTTTTTTCTAGACTAAATAATCCTAATTTCGCTAATCTATCTGGGTATTGTAGTTCTCCCATCCCCTTTATTAATTTTGTTGCCCTCCTTTGTACTCTCTCTAGTTCCATTATATCCTTCCTGAGCACCGGTGCCCAAAACTGGACACAGTACTCCATGTGCGGTCTAACTAGGGATTTGTACAGAGGCAGTATAATGCTCTCATCATGTGTATCCAGACCTCTTTTAATGCACCCCATGATCCTGTTTGCCTTGGCAGCTGCTGCCTGGCACTGGCTGCTCCAGGTAAGTTTATCATTAACTAGGATCCCCAAGTCCTTCTCCCTGTCAGATTTACCCAGTGGTTTCCCGTTCAGTGTGTAATGGTGATATTGATTCCCTCTTCCCATGTGTATAACCTTACATTTATCATTGTTAAACCTCATCTGCCACCTTTCAGCCCAAGTTTCCAACTTATCCAGATCCATCTGTAGCAGAATACTATCTTCTCTTGTATTAACTGCTTTACATAGTTTTGTATCATCTGCAAATATCGATATTTTACTGTGTAAACCTTCTACCAGATCATTAATGAATATGTTGAAGAGAACAGGTCCCAATACTGACCCCTGCGGTCCCCACTGGTCACAGCGACCCAGTTAGAGACTATACCATTTATAACCACCCTCTGCTTTCTATCACTAAGCCAGTTACTAACCCATTTACACACAATTTCCCCCAGACCAAGCATTCTCATAATGACCTGGAGAATCATAATGGCAGCTCAGTTTTAGCATTTAGTGATCATGGTAGAAAAAAAAATCCAAAAAAACAATTGTGGGATTGAACTTTTTTTTTCAATTTCACTGTACTTTGAATTTTTTTCCCGCTTTCCAGTACAAGATTTGATAAAATCAATGGTTCCATTCAAAAGTACAACACGTCCCCCAAAAACAAGCCCTCACATGGCCATATTGACGGAAAAATAACAAAGTTATGACTCTGGGAAGAAGGGGAGCGAAAAGTGGAAATGCAAAAACGAAAATGCCCCTGGTCCTTAAGGGGTTAAAAGGAATCGACCACAGAGGAATGGCAAGTTTTGATATTTTTTTTTGTGGTAATCTATCACCACCTAGTGGCAATTTGTGTGCATTACTCTAGCATTTTTGCTGTATATCACCATCTAGTGGCACATTTGTGCATTACGCTTGAATTGTACTTTGTAGCCATTAACCTTCTTTCGTGTCAATCTAGCACCACCTAGTGGCACCTTGTGCATTATGCTTGCATTTTTTTTTTTGCATTATAATAGGCAAAGAAGTTTGTGACACTGAATATCAATTATTGGAGGATATATATATATATATATATATATATATATATATATATATACATACAGTGGGGCAAAAAAGTATTTAGTCAGTCAGCAATAGTGCAAGTTCCACCACTTAAAAAGATGAGAGGCGTCTGTAATTTACATCATAGGTAGACCTCAACTATGGGAGACAAACTGAGAAAAAAAAATCCAGAAAATCACATTGTCTGTTTTTTTAACATTTTATTTGCATATTATGGTGGAAAATAAGTATTTGGTCAGAAACAAAATTTCATCTCAATACTTTGTAATATATCCTTTGTTGGCAATGACAGAGGTCAAACGTTTTCTGTAAGTCTTCACAAGGTTGCCACACACTGTTGTTGGTATGTTGGCCCATTCCTCCATGCAGATCTCCTCTAGAGCAGTGATGTTTTTGGCTTTTCGCTTGACAACACGGACTTTCAACTCCCTTCAAAGGTTTTCTATAGGGTTGAGATGTGGAGACTGGCTAGGCCACTCCAGGACCTTGAAATGCTTCTTACGAAGCCACTCCTTCGTTGCCCTGGCGGTGTGCTTTGGATCATTGTCATGTTGAAAGACCCAGCCACGTTTCATCTTCAATGCCCTTGCTGATGGAAGGAGGTTTGCACTCAAAATCTCACGATACATGGCCCCATTCATTCTTTCATGTACCCGGATCAGTCGTCCTGGCCCCTTTGCAGAGAAACAGCCCCAAAGCATGATGTTTCCACCACCATGCTTTACAGTAGGTATGGTGTTTGATGGATGCAACTCAGTATTCTTTTTCCTCCAAACACGACAAGTTGTGTTTCTGCCAAACAGTTCCAGTTTGGTTTCATCAGACCATAGGACATTCTCCCAAAACTCCTCTGGATCATCCAAATGCTCTCTAGCAAACTTCAGACGGGCCCGGACATGTACTGGCTTAAGCAGTGGGACACGTCTGGCACTGCAGGATCTGAGTCCATGGTGGCGTAGTGTGTTACTTATGGTAGGCCTTGTTACATTGGTCCCAGCTCTCTGCAGTTCATTCACTAGGTCCCCCCGCGTGGTTCTGATATTTTTGCTCACCGTTCTTGTGATCATTCTGACCCCATGGGGTGGGATTTTTCGTGGAGCCCCAGATCGAG
Organism: Ranitomeya imitator; assembly: GCF_032444005.1. Lineage (NCBI taxonomy): Eukaryota > Metazoa > Chordata > Amphibia > Anura > Dendrobatidae > Ranitomeya > Ranitomeya imitator. The sequence continues at coordinate 573,461,881 of NC_091287.1, read as the reverse complement.
GGAGATTATCAGTGGTCTTGTATGTCTTCCATTTTCTAATTATTGCTCCCACTGTTGATTTCTTCACTCCAAGCTGGTTGGCTATTGCAGATTCAGTCTTCCCAGCCTGGTGCAGGGCTACAATTTTGTTTCTGGTGTCCTTTGACAGCTCTTTGGTCTTCACCATAGTGGAGTTTGGAGTCAGACTGTTTGAGGGTGTGCACAGGTGTCTTTTTATACTGATAACAAGTTTAAACAGGTGCCATTACTACAGGTAATGAGTGGAGGAAAGAGGAGACTCTTAAAGAAGAAGTTACAGGTCTGTGAGAGCCAGAAGTCTGGATTGTTTGTTTCTGACCAAATACTTATTTTCCGCCATAATATGCAAAAAAAATGATAAAAAAACAGACAATGTGATTTTCTGGATTTTTTTTCTCAGTTTGTCTTCCATAGTTCAGGTCTACCTATGATGTAAATTACAGACGCCTCTCATCTTTTTAAGTGGTGGAACTTGCACTATTGCTGACTGACTAAATACTTTTTTGCTCCACTGTATATATAGAGACTCCTGGATCTACTTCACCTTCTGCTCAGCATTTATTTTCTGTGGCATCGGTACACGGAAGCCTGCACATATTTCTCTCAGCCGCAGTGTTGTCTGGCTAATAGAGATTGTGGATTAATAATATATATATATATATATATATATATATATATATATATATATATATATATATATATATATATATATATATATATATATATATATATATATATAGTTAGGGCCAGAAATATTTGGACAGTGACACAAGTTTTGTTATTTTAGCTGTTTACAAAAACATGTTCAGAAATACAATTATATATATAATATGGGCTGAAAGTGCACACTCCCAGCTGCAATATGATAGTTTCCACATCCAAATCGGAGAAAGGGTTTAGGAATCATAGCTCTGTAATGCATAGCGTCCTCTTTTTCAAGGGACCAAAAGTAATTGGACAATGGACTCTAAGGGCTGCAATTAACTCTGAAGGCGTCTCCCTCGTTAACCTGTAATCAATGAAGTAGTTAAAAGGTCAGGGGTGGATTCCAGGTGTGTGGTTTTGCATTTGGAAGCTGTTGCTGTGAGCAGACAACATGCGGTCAAAGGAACTCTCAATTGAGGTGAAGCAGAACATCCTGAGGCTGAAAAAAAATAAAAAATCCATCAGGGAGATAGCAGACATGCTTGGAGTAGCAAAATCAACAGTTGGGTACATTCTGAGAAAAAAGGAATTGACTGGTGAGCTTGGGAACTCAAAAAGGCCTGGGCGTCCACGGATGACAACAGTGGTGGATGATCGCCGCATACTTAATTTGGTGAAGAAGAACCCGTTCACAACATCAACTGAAGTCCAGAACACTCTCAGTGAAGTAGGTGTATCTGTCTCTAAGTCAACAGTAAAGAGAAGACTCCATGACAGTAAATACAAAGGGTTCACATCTAGATGCAAACCATTCATCAATACCAAAAATAGACAGAAAAACACCTCAAGAAGCCAGCTCAGTTCTGGAAAGGTATTCTATGGACAGATGAGACAAAGATCAACCTGTACCAGAATGATGGGGAGAAGAAAGGGAACGGCACATGATCCAAGGCACACCACATCCTCTGTAAAACATGGTGGAGGCAACGTGATGGCATGGGCATGCATGGCTTTCAATGGCACTGGGTCACTTGTGTTTATTGATGACATAAGAGCAGACAAGAGTAGCCGGATGAATTCTGAAGTGGACCGGGATATACTTTCAGCCCAGATTCAGCCAAATGCTGCAAAGTTGATTGGACGGCGCTTCATAGTACAGATGGACAATGACCCCAAGCATACAGCCAAAGCTACCCAGGAGTTCATGAGTGCCAAAAAGTGGCACATTCTGCAATGGCCAAGTCAATCTCCAGATCTAAACCCAATTGAGCATGCATTTCACTTGCTGAAATCCAGACTTAAGACGGAAAGACCCACAAACAAGCAAGACCTGAAGGCTGCGGCTGTAAAGGCCTGGCAAAGCATTAAGAAGGAGGAAACCCAGCGTTTGGTGATGTCCATGGGTTCCAGACTTAAGGCAATGATTGCCTCCAAAGGATTTGCAACAAAATATTGAAAATAAAAATATTTTGTTTGGGTTATGTTTATTTGTCCAATTACTTTTGACCTCCTAAAATGTGGAGTGTTTGTAAAGAAATGTGTACAATTCCTACATTTTCTATCAGATATTTTTGTTCAACCCTTCAAATTAAACGTTACAATCTGCACTTGAATTCTGTTGTAGAGGTTTCATTTCAAATCCAATGTGGTGGCATGCAGAGCCCAACTCGCGAAAATTGTGTCACTGTCCAAATATTTCTGGCCCTAACTGTACCAGTGTGTATATGTATGTATGTATATATATATATATATATATATATATATATAATGTGTTTATGGTTCCGTTACATATGTACACAATAAATATATATATATATATATATATGTATATATATATTTATTGTGTACATATGTAACGGAACCATAAACACATTTTATATACAGTGGGGCAAAAAAGTATTTAGTCAGTCAGCAATAGTGCAAGTTCCACCACTTAAAAAGATGAGAGGCGTCTGTAATTTACATCATAGGTAGACCTCAACTATGGGAGACAAACTGAGAAAAAAAAATCCAGAAAATCACATTGTCTGTTTTTTTAACATTTTATTTGCATATTATGGTGGAAAATAAGTATTTGGTCAGAAACAAAATTTCATCTCAATACTTTGTAATATATCCTATGTGGGCAATGACAGAGGTCAAACGTTTTCTGTAAGTCTTCACAAAGTTGCCACACACTGTTGTTGGTATGTTGGCCCATTCCTCCATGCAGATCTCCTCTAGAGCAGTGATGTTTTTGGCTTTTCGCTTGGCAACACGGACTTTCAACTCCCTCCAAAGGTTTTCTATAGGGTTGAGATCTGGAGACTGGCTAGGCCACTCCAGGACCTTGAAATGCTTCTTACGAAGCCACTCCTTCGTTGCCCTGGCGGTGTGCTTTGGATCATTGTCATGTTGAAAGACCCAGCCACGTTTCATCTTCAATGCCCTTGCTGATGGAAGGAGGTTTGCACTCAAAATCTCACGATACATGGCCCCATTCATTCTTTCATGTACCCGGATCAGTCGTCCTGGCCCCTTTGCAGAGAAACAGCCCCAAAGCATGATGTTTCCACCACTATGCTTTACAGTAGGTATGGTGTTTGATGGATGCAACTCAGTATTCTTTTTCCTCCAAACACGACAAGTTGTGTTTCTACCAAACAGTTCCAGTTTGGTTTCATCAGACCATAGGACATTCTCCCAAAACTCCTCTGGATCATCCAAATGCTCTCTAGCAAACTTCAGACGGGCCCGGACATGTACTGGCTTAAGCAGTGGGATACGTCTGGCACTGCAGGATCTGAGTCCATGGTGGTGTAGTGTGTTACTTATCGTAGGCCTTGTTACATTGGTCCCAGCTCTCTGCAGTTCATTCACTAGGTCCCCCCGCGTGGTTCTGGGATTTTTGCTCACCGTTCTTGTGATCATTCTGACCCCACGGGGTGGGATTTTGCGTGGAGCCCCAGATCGAGGGAGATTATCAGTGGTCTTGTATGTCTTCCATTTTCTAATTATTGCTCCCACTGTTGATTTCTTCACTCCAAGCTGGTTGGCTATTGCAGATTCAGTCTTCCCAGCCTGGTGCAGGGCTACAATTTTGTTTCTGGTGTCCTTTGACAGCTCTTTGGTTTTCACCATAGTGGAGTTTGGAGTCAGACTGTTTGAGGGTGTGCACAGGTGTCTTTTTATACTGATAACAAGTTTAAACAGGTGCCATTACTACAGGTAATGAGTGGAGGAAAGAGGAGACTTTTAAAGAAGAAGTTACAGGTCTGTGAGAGCCAGAAATCTTGATTGTTTGTTTCTGACCAAATACTTATTTTCCACCATAATATGCAAATAAAATGATAAAAAAACAGACAATGTGATTTTCTGGATTTTTTTTTCTCAGTTTGTCTCCCATAGTTGAGGTCTACCTATGATGTAAATTACAGACGCCTCTCATCTTTTTAAGTGGTGGAACTTGCACTATTGCTGACTGACTAAATACTTTTTTGCCCCACTGTATATATATATACATACATATACACACTGATATATACTATATATATATATATATATATATATATATATATATATATATATATATATATTAATCCACAATCTCTATACATATACATACACACACACACAGGTGCTTCTCACAAAATTAAAATATGAAAAAGTTAATTAATTTCAGTTCTTAAATACAAAAAGTGAATCTCTTCTATTCTATAGAGTCATTACACAGTGATATATTTCACGTGTTTATTTCTGTTAATGTCGATGTAACTGTAAAGCGCTGCGGAATATGTTGGCGCTATATAAATAAAGATTATTATTATTATTTATGTCGATGATTATGGCTTACAGCCAACGAAACCCCAAAAGTCATTATCTCAGTAAATTAGAATAATTAATAATAACCTGTAAAGGCTCCTAAGTGTTTATAAAGGTCCCTCGGTCTGTTTCAGTAGCTCCACAATCATGGGGAAGACTCCTGACCTGACAGATGTCCAGAAGGCGTCACTGACAGCCTCCACAAGGAGGGGAAGCCACAAAAGGTCATTGGTAAAGAAGCCGGCTGTTCACACAGTGCTGTATCCAAGAATATTAATGGAAAGTGGAAGGAAAAAGTGTGGTAGAAAAAGGTGCACAAGCAACCGGGATAACTGCAGCCTGGAAAGGATTGTTAAGAAAAGGCCATTCAGTAATGTGGGGGAGATTCACAAGGAGCGGACTGCTGCTGGAGTCATTGCTTCACCACACACAGACGTCTCCAGGACATGGACTACAAGTGTCACATTCCTTGTGTCCGGCCGCTCATGACCCATAGACAACGCCAGAAGCGTCTTACCTGGGCCAAGGAGAAGAAGAACCGGACTGTTGTCCCAGAGTCTGGAGGAAGAGTGGAGGCCACAATCCGAGCTGCTGGAGGTCTGGTGTGAGGTCTCCACAATCAGTGATGGTTTGGGGAGCCATGTCATCTGCTGGTGTAGGTCCACTGTGTGTTATCAAGACTAAAGTCAGCGCAGCCGTCTACCAGGACATTGTAGAGCACTTCATGCTTCCCTCTGCCGACAAGATTTATGGAGATGGAAATGTCATTCTCCAGCAGGACTTGGCCCCTGTCCACACTGCCAAAAGTACCAATACCTGGTGTAAAAACAACAGTATCACTGGGCTTGATTGGCAGCAAACTCGCCTGACCTTAACCCCATAGAGAATCTATGGAGTATTGTCAAGAGGAAGATGAGACACCAGACCCAACAATGTAGAGGAGCTGAAGGCTGCTATCAAAGCAACCTGGGCTTCCATAACCCCTCAGCAGAGCCACAGGCTGATCGCCTCCATGCCACGCTGCATTGATGCAGTAATTGATGCAAAAGGCCAAGTATTGAGAGAATTTACTGATCAGACATTTCAGTAGGGAACATTTCAGATTTTACAATCATTTTTTAAGCTGGTGTTATAAAGTATTCTAATTTACTGAGATAATGACTTTTGGGTTTTCATTGGCTGTAAGCCATAATCATCAACATTAACAGAAATAAACACTCCAAAGACATACTGACAGGGAATTTAGATTGTGAGCCCCAATGGGGACAGCAATGATAATGTGTGTAAAGCGCTGCGGAATATGTTAGCGCTATATAAAAATAAAGATTATTATTATTATAAACACGTGAAATAGATCACTGTGTGTGTAATGACTCTATATAATATAGGAGATTCACTTTTTGTGTTGAAGAACTTAAATAAATTCACTTTTTCATGATTTTCTCATTTTGTGAGAAGCCCCTGAATGTATATTCATGCCGTTGTTCTGCTGCCAGGATGAGTCGGAGAAGAACTCCAATACAGCCGGTAAGGTAAGGCTAGAGGGATCGTCCAGAAACCTCGCGGTCACGGAAGGGAACAAAGCTCTCAACAACCTAAACCACTAATCCACATCAGGGCCACATGTCAGAGGTGGAGGAGGGAGGATGACGACAGGACGTTAACCCCTTCCCGACCCATGACGCCACGTAGGCGTCATGAAAGTCGGTGCCAATCCGACCTGTGACGCATATGCTGTGTCACAGAATGATCGCGTCCCTGCAGATCCGGTGAAAGGGTTAACTCCCATTTCACCCGATCTGCAGGGACAGGGGGAGTGGTAGTTTACCCCAGGGGGGGGTGGCGATTTGTAATATTTCACCTATTATAACTGGTGAAATATTACAATCCAGCCATGGCCGATGCTGAAATATCATCGGCCATGGCTGGAAATACTAATGTGCCCCCACCCCACCGATCGCCCCCCGATCTGGCCGGTACACTGCTCCGGCTCCCCTCCATCCAGTGCTCCGCTCCCCCCCGTGCTCTTGTCCGCTCCCCCCGTGCTCCAATCACCCCCCCGTGCTCCAATCACCCCCCCTGCACTCCGATCCACCCCCCCGTGCTCCGTTCCACCCCCCCGTGCTCCGTTCCAGCCCCCCCGTGCTCCGTTCCACGCCCCCCGTGCTCCGTTCCACGCCTGCCGCGCTCCGATTCCCCCCCCCCCGTGCTCCGATCCCCCCCCCCCCGTGGTCCCCCCCACCCCATCATACTTACCGATCCTGCCGGGATCCCGTCCGTCTTCTCCCTGGGCGCCGCCATCTTCCAAAATGGCGGGCGCATTGCGCCCGCCGAATCTGCCGGCCGGCAGATTCGTTCCAAAGTGCATTTTGATCACTGAGATAGATTATATCTCAGTGATCAAAATAAAAAAAAATAATAAATGACCCCCCCCCCCCTTTGTCACCCCCATAGGTAGGGACAATAAAAAATAAAGAAATTTTTTTTTCCACTAATGTTAGAATAGGGGTAGGGCTAGGGTTAGGGATAGGGTTAGGGGTAGGGTTAGGGCTAGGGTTAGGGGTAGGGTTAGGGGTAGGGCTAGGGTTAGGGTTTTGGTATGTGCACACGTATTCTGGTCCTCTGCGGATTTTTCCGCTGCGGATTTGATAAATCCGCAGTGCTAAACCGCTGCGGATTTATGGCGGATTTACCGCGTTTTTTTCTGCGCATTTCACTGCGGTTTTACAATTGCGATTTTCTATTGGAGCAGTTGTAAAACCGCTGCGGAATCCGCACAAAGAAGTGACATGCTGCGGAATGTAAACCGCTGCATTTCCGTGCAGTTTTTCTGCAGCATGTGTACAGCGATTTTTGTTTCCCATAGGTTTACATTGAACTGTAAACTCATGGGAAACTGCTGCGGATCCGCAGCGTTTTCCGCAGCGTGTGCACATACCTTTAGAATTAGGCTATGTGCACACGGTGCGGATTTGGCTGCGGATTCGTAGCAGTTTTCCATCAGGTTTACAGTACCATGTAAACATATGAAAAACCAAATCCGCTGTGCCCATGGTGCAGAAAATACCGCGTGGAAACGCTGTGTTGTATTTTCCGCAGCATGTCAATTCTTTGTGCGGATTCTGCGGTGTTTTACACCTGTTCCTCAATAGGAATCCGCAGGTGAAATCCGCACAAAAAACACTGGAAATCCGCGGAAAATCCGCAGGTAAAACGCAGTGCCTTTTACCCGCGGATTTTTCAAAAATGGTGCGGAAATATCTCACACGAATCCGCAACGTGGGCACATAGCCTTAGGGTTAGGGTTGGAATTAGGGTTGTGGTTAGGGGTGTGTTGGGGTTAGGGTTGTGATTAGGGTTATGACTACAGTTGGGATTAGGGTTAGGGGTGTGTTGGGGTTAGGGTTGTGGTTACGGGTGTGTTGGGGTTAGGGTTGTGATTAAGGTTACGGCTACAGTTGGGATTAGGGTTAGGGGTGTGTTGGAGTTAGAATTGAGGGGTTTCCACTGTTTAGGCACATCAGGGGTCTCCAAACGCAACATGGCGCCACCATTGATTCCAGCCAATCTCGTATTCAAAAAGTCAAATGGTGCTCCCTCACTTCCGAGCCCCGACGTGTGCCCAAACAGTGGTTTACCCCCACATATGGGGTACCAGCATACTCAGGACAAACTGCGCAACAATTACTGGGGTCCAATTTCTCCTGTTACCCTTGTGAATCTAAAAAAATGCTTGCTAAAACATCATTTTTGAGGAAAGAAAAATGATTTTTTATTTTCACGGCTCTGCGTTGTAAACGTCTGTGAAGCACTTGGGGGTTCAAAGTGCTCACCACATATCTAGTTAAGTTCCTTTCGGGGTCTAGTTTCTAAAATGGGGTCACTTGTGGGGGGTTTCTACTGTTTAGGAACACCAGGGGCTCTGCAAACGCAACGTGACGCCCGCAGACCATTCCATCAAAGTCTGCATTTCAATAGTCACTACTTCCCTTCTGAGCCCCGACGTGTGCCCAAACAGTGGTTTACCCCCACACATGGGGTATCAGCGTACTCAGGAGAAACTGGACAACAACTTATGGGGTCCAATTTCTCCTGTAACCCTTGGGAAAATAAAAAATTCTGGGCTAAATAATTATTTTTGAGGAAAGAAAACGTATTTATTATTTTCACGGCTCTGCATTATAAACTTCTATGAAGCACTTGGGGGTTCAAAGTGCTCACCACACATCTAGATAAGTTCCTTTGGGGGTCTAGTTTCCAAAATGGGGTCACTTGTGGGGGGTTTCTACTGTTTAGCCACATCAGGGGCTCTGCAAACGCAACGTGACGCCCACAGAGCATTCCATCAAAGTCTGCATTTCAAAACGTCACTACTTCACTTCCGAGCCCCGGCATGTGCCTAAACAGTGGTTTACCCCCACATATGGGGTATCAGCGTACTCAGGAGAAACTGGACAACAACTTTTGGGGTCAAATTTCTCCTGTTACCCTTGGGAAAATAAAAAATTGCAGGCTAAATGATCATTTTTGAGAAAATAATTTTTATTTTTTATTTTCATGGCTCTGCGTTATAAACTTCTGTGAAGCACTTGGGGGTTCAAAGTCCTCACCACACATCTAGATTAGTTCCTTTGGGGGTCTAGTTTCCAAAATGGGGTCATTTGTGGGGGATCTCTAATGTTTAGGCACACAGGGGCTCTCCAAACGTGACATGGTGTCCGCTAATGATTGGAGCTAATTTTCCATTTAAAAAGCCAAATGGCGTGCCTTCCCTTCCGAGCCCTGCCGTGCGCCCAAACAGTGGTTTACCCCCACATATGGGGTATCAGCGTACTCAGGACAAACTGGACAACAATATTTGGGGTCGAATTTCTCCTATTATCCTTGGCAAAATAGGAAATTCCAGGCTAAAAAATCATTTTTGAGGAAACAAAAATTATTTTTTATTTTCATGGCTCTGCGTTATAAACTTCTGTGACGCACCTGGGGGTTTAAAGTGCTCAATATGCATCTAGATAAGTTCCTTGGGGGGTCTAGTTTCCAAAATGGGGTCACTTGTGGGGGAGCTCCAATGTTTAGGCACACAGGGGCTCTCCAAACGCGACATGGTGTCCGCTAACGATGGAAATAATTTTCCATTCAAAAAGTCAAATGGCGCGCCTTCCCTTCCGAGCCCTGCCGTGCACCCAAACAGTGGTTTACCCCCACATATGAGGTATCGGCGTACTCGGGAGAAATTGCCCAACAAATTTTATGATCTATTTAATCCTATTGCCCATGTGAAAATGAAAAAATTGAGGCGAAAAGAATTTTTTTGTGAAAAAAAAGTACTTTTTCATTTTTACAGATCAATTTGTGAAGCACCTGAGGGTTTAAAGTGCTCACTGGGCATCTAAATAAGTTCCTTGGGGGGTCTAGTTTCCAAAATGGGGTCACTTGTGGGGGAGCTCCAATGTTTAAGCACACAGGGTCTCTCCAAACGCGACATGGTGTCCGCTAACGATGGAAATAATTTTTCATTCAAAAAGTCAAATGGCGCGCCTTCCCTTCTGAGCCTTACCATGTGCCCAAACAGTGGTTTACCCCCATATGTGAGGTATCGGTGTACTCAGGAGAAATTGCCCAATACATTTTAGGATCCATTTTATCCTGTTGTCCATGTGAAAATGAAAAAATTGAGGCTAAAAGAATTTTTTTGTGAAAAAAAAGTACTTTTTCATTTTTACGGATCAATTTGTGAAGCACCTGGGGGTTCAAAGTGCTCACTATGCATCTTGATAAGTTCCTTGGGGCGTCTAGTTTCCAAAATGGGGTCACTTGTGGGGGAGCTCCAATTTTTAGGCACACGGGTGCTCTCCAAACGTGACATGGTGTCCGCTAAAGAGTGGAGCCAATTTTTGATTAAAAAAGTCAAATGGCGCTCCTTCCCTTCCAAGCCCTGCCGTGCGCCCAAACAGTGGTTTACCCCCACATATGAGGTATCAGCGTACTCAGGACAAATTGGACAACAACTTTCGTGGTTCAGTTTGTCCTTTTACCATTGGGAAAATAAAAAAATTGTTGCTAAAAGATAATTTTTGTGACTAAAAAGTTAAATGTTCATTTTTTCCTTCCATGTTGCTTCTGCTGCTGTGAAGCACCTGAAGGGTTAATAAACTTCTTTAATGTGGTTTTGAGTACCTTGAGGGGTGCAGTTTTTAGAATGGTCTCACTTTTGGGTATTTTCAGCCATATAGACCCCTCAAACTGACTTCAAATGTGAGGTGGTCCCTAAAAAAAATGGTTTTGTAAATTTCGTTGTAAAAATGACAAATCGCTGGTCAAATTTTAACCCTTATAACTTCCTAACAAAAAAAAATTTTGTTTCCAAAATTGTGCTGATGTAAAGTAAACATGTGGGAAATGTTATTTATTAACTATTTTGTGTCACATATCTGTCTGGTTTAACAGAATAAAAATTCAAAATGTGAAAATTGCAAAATTTTCAAAATTTTCGCCAAATTTCCGTTTTTATCACAAATAAACGCAGAATTTATTGACCTAAATTTACCACTAACATGAAGCCCAATATGTCACGAAAAAACAATCTCAGAACCGCTAGGATCCGTTGAAGCGTTCCCGAGTTATTACCTCATAAAGGGACACTGGTCAGAATTGCAAAAAATGGCAAGGTCTTTAAGGTCAAAATAGGCTGGGTCATGAAGGGGTTAAATTAAGTTGCTAACCAACTTTTTTTATAAGCCATCTCTACTTACAAAGCCGCTATAATGGGAGACATTGAGGGGGCTCATTGGGGCTTCAGCTGCACCCAGAGCTGGGAAATGATGACTGAGGGTCCTGTGCCGCCACTTATACTGAATAATGGGCTGTGAATGGCTTATATACTTATATACTCTGCACAAGTGGGAACAAGAATAGAGAGGTCCCCACGCTGTTTATTTATTTATTTTTTTAATTATTCAAGTAAATAATTTAAAAAAATGACATGGGGTCCCCCCATTTTTGACAACCAACCAAGCTAAAGCAGACAGCTGGGAGCTGGTATGCTCAGGCAGGTAAGGGACCATGGATATTGGCCCCCTCCAGCCTAAAAATAGCAGCCTGCAGCTGCCCAGAAAAGGCGCATGTATTAGATGCGCCAAGTATGGCGCTTTGTCTGGCTCTTCCCACTTGTAGAGGTGGTAAGTGGAGTTCATATTTGTGGGGTTGATGTCACCTTTGTATTGTCAGGTGACATGAAGCCCATGGGTTAGTAATGAAGAGGCATCCATAAGACTCCCATCCATTACTAATCCTATAGTTATATGTTAAATAAAGACACAGAATAAAGTCCTTTATTGGAAATAAACCCCCCCACACACACTTTTACTTTTTTTATTTAAAAATAACAAACAGTTATAGTCCCTAACACCAAATTCCACAGAATCCTGAGTCTCCTGTAAGAAAATAAAAATCAACAATATCCCATACCTGTCCCTCGCTCTGTCCCACGCCGTAATCCATGTCTGGGTGATAAATAGTTTTCAACCTGGACAGTGTCAAGATGCGACCGTCCAGGCCGAGAACCACTAGTGAGTGTGCGGCTGTGACATCGTCAGGCGCGGGCTGGGCCGGGTGGAAAAGGGGCATGTGCCCCCCAGGCCGGTCACCAAGCAGCTGATTCGGGCTGCTGGTGGCCGGTGCTGTGTTCTCTATGTCCTGGCAGCTGCCTCACAGTGGAGCTGCAGACACGCCCCCTTCTCCCTGTGTGCGCCGGCTGCAGAGGTAGAGGAACACTGCTGCATGTAACTGCTGGAGATCTGCATGTGGATGGCCCAGACATCAGTGAGTACCTTCAGCTCTGTGCGGTGACGGTGAGGAGGTGAACGCTGCTGCTCATCTCCCGATAAGTCCAGGGCCGGTCTCTATAGTATCAGTGGCCGCTCTGCTGATGCTCACAGATTTATTGCAGGAGTCTGAACTTTCACCCTGTCAGTGCCAGGTCATCGGCTCCAGGGTCACCAGACTGCAGGAAAGTTCAGCCTCCTGCAATAAATCTCCCTATACCGAGAGTGAGCACAGACTGTCTACAGAATCCAGCACTGGAGTGATCAAGCCTGAACTTGGTGACCAGACATCACATGCTATATACATGGCCCTGTATATATACAGTGCATGTATGTCCAGTGTATATAACATTGTATATCTGTGCCTATGGTATACCACTATCAGGGGCGTAACTACAGAGGTTGCAGCAGGGCCCGGAGTGTTAAGGGACCCCTAAGCACGCAGAGCTACAAAATGGGCCGCCGGCCCTCTAAATCCTCTGCACAGGCCCTGGTGCGTGCTCTCTTGGTGAACGCGTTGACCAAGGCCGTGGCGGCCCACATGAGCACAGCCCTCATTCGTGCTTGCGTACACGGCTGCAGCTTTTGTCAGTGAAGGCAAACAGGAGAGCGCACGCACCAGGGCCTGTGCAAAGGTTTGAAAAGGCCGCCACCGCACGCAGAGACACCTGAGCCTCACCGTGTCTGACCCTGGCCAGAACCAGCATCAGAGAACAGTGCTCTCCTCACCAATCCCCGTCCGGCATCCGCCCCACGCCCTTAGCACCTCCGATGCCGGCTGGACAGTGGACCCTCCTCATCCTCCACTATCTCAGGTGAGAACCAAGATGAAACCTTTTGTAAGTATATGCAGCATTTGCAGTTTGACCTGTCTAATGTATATTGTATACTGTTGTATATACATTATATAGGTGAAACTGCGGTACGTACATTATATAGGTGATACCACTGTGTGTAATATACTGCGACCGCTGTGTATAGGCCATATAGGTCAGCCGCAGTGTTTATGTGCGTGTGTGTGTGTATATATATATATATATATATATATATATATATATATATATATATATACATATATATATATATATATACATACACAGACACACACACACATTTGTACACACAGCGTCTGGCCTTTATGGGCTATACACAGCGGTCGCAGTATATTACACACAGTGGTATCACCTATATAATGTACATACCGCAGTCGCGGTTTCACCTATATAATGTATGTGTGAGTGAGTGTGTGTGTCTATGTATGTGTGTGTGTGCGCGCGTGCATGTATGTATGTGTATGTATGTATATATATACCGTATGTGTGTGTGTGTGTCTATGTGTGTGTGTGTGTGTGTGCATGTATGTATGTGTGTCTATGTATGTATATATATAGATATGTGTGTGAGTGTCTGTATGTGTGTGTATGTGTGTGTGTGTGTCTACGTGTGTGCGTGCATGTATGTATGTGTGTGTGTATATATATACCGTATGTGTGTGTGTGTGTCTGTGTGTGTGTGTGTGTGCGTGCATGTATGTATGTGTGTCTATGTATGTATATATATAGATATGTGTGTGAGTGTCTGTATGTGTGTGTATGTGTGTGTGTGTGTCTACGTGCGTGCATGTATGTATGTGTGTGTGTATATATATATATATATATATATATATATATATATATATATATATATATATATATATATATATAGCGAGTAGGAAAAGGGAACAGCACAGAAATACTTATCTTCAGGTGCAGGGCCCCAAGACAATCAGTCCAGCGATCATCCACAATTGCAAGTATCCATAAACGAGGCAGCACTCCATAGTTCAATATAAAAACGTGCAGGGTTTAATTTACCCACATATTCTGGCAACGTTTCAGCTCACAATGAGCTTTTCTCAAGGCTTGAGAAAAGCTCATTGTGAGCTGAAACGTTGCTAGAATATGTGGGTAAATTAAACCCTGCACGTTTTTATATTGAACTATGGAGTGCTGCCTCGTTTTTGGATACATATATATATATATACACGTAATTGTTGGATTATAAGACGCTCCGGATTATAAGACGCACCCCAAATTTTGAGGAGAAAAATAAGAAAAAAATATTTTTTAATAAAATGGTGGTGCTTCTTATAATCCATGCGTCTTATTGCTTACTGTGTGCAGTGAAGGGGGGTCTCAGGGTCGTTGCTGGAGGAGGCAGGAGTGGGGTGATGCTGCAGGCCAGGATGAGGGGGGCACTGATGTGCGGCGTGATGGTGTGGGGGGTCTTGTGCTGGTGCATGTCTGGTGCTGCTGCTGGGTGTCTCTGGATGCCTGGCAGTTGCTGGCCGGTGCTGCGGGTGTCTCCGGTGCCCAGCAGTGCTGCGTGGGTGTCCGGCGCTGCCATTTTGCGACAGGCCAGAGCCCCGGTAATTCCACGGTTCCCTGTGTGTGTGCGGTGGACTCCGAGAATATGGCCGAGAATATGGGCTAATAAAGAGTCCACTGCTTAAAGGGATTGTCTCCCACTAGGACAACCTTGTCTTAAACTAAATGTTCGGCCGCGATAAATTAATAAAGCCTATACTCACCTGCCGTGCCAGCGCCGTTCCCACAGAGGCAGTTATGTGGTGTTATGACACGTGATGCCCGGAACCAATCAGTGCTGGTGTCACTGTCTTCGCCTTCAGACAAACTGAACATGAAGAGGACGTGCAGGGTGAGCTGCTTGATCCCGGACGTCCTCTTCATGTTCAGATTGTGCGAAGATTGAGACAGTGACACCAGCACTGATTGGTGCCGGGCATCACGTGTCATAACACCACATCACAGCCTCTGTGGGAACGGCGCTGGCACAGGAGGTGAGTATAGGCTTTAATAATTTATCGGGGCCGAACATTTAGGGGTTGTCCTAGTAGTGGACAAGCCCTTAAATATTTGGTGCTGCTCAGTTTTATATACTGTATATAGCCTGCGTGGTGTAAATCTAAGTATCTGTGTATGTACACCGCACAGTGCCACTCCTCCTGTCCTGTATATATACACTGCACAGTACCAATTATCCTGTCCTGTATATATACACTGCACAGTACCCCTCCTCCTCTCCTGTATATATATACACTGCACAGTACCACTCCTCCTGTCCTGTATATACACTGCACAGTACCACTCCTCCTGTATATATACACTGTACAGTGCCACTCCTCCTGTCCTGTATATATACACCGCACAGTACCACTCCTCCTGTATATATACACTGTACAGTGCCACTCCTCCTGTCCTGTATATATACACTGCACAGTACCACTCCTCCTGTCCTGTATATATACACCACACAGTACCACCACTCCTGTCCTGTATATATACACTGCACAGTACCACTCCTCCTGTCCTGTATATACACTGCACAGTACCACTCCTCCTGTCCTGTATATACACTGCACAGTACCACTCCTCCTGTCCTGTATATATACACCACACAGTACCACTCCTCCTCTCCTGTATATATATACACTGCACAGTACCACCACTCCTGTCCTGTATATATACACTGCACAGTACCACTCCTCCTGTCCTGTATATACACTGCACAGTACCACTCCTCCTGTCCTGTATATATACACTGCACAGTACCACTCCTCCTGTCCTGTATATATACACTGCACAGTACCACTCCTCCTGTCCTGTATATATACACTGCACAGTACCACTCCTCCTGTATATATACACTGCACAGTACCCCTCCTCCTGTATATATACACTGCACAGTACCACTCCTCCTGTATATATACACTGCACAGTACCACTCCTCCTGTATATATACACTGCACAGTACCACTCCTCCTGTCCTGTATATATACACCGCACAGTACCACTCCTCCTGTATATATACACTGCACAGTACCCCTCCTCCTGTATATATACACTGCACAGTGCCACTCCTCCTGTCCTGTATATATACACCGCACAGTACCACTCCTCCTGTCCTGTATATATACACTGCACAGTACCACTCCTCCTGTCCTGTATATATACACTGCACAGTACCACTCCTGCTGTATATATACACTGCACAGTACCACTCCTCCTGTATATATACACTGCACAGTACCACTCCTCCTGTCCTGTATATACACCGCACAGTGCCACTCCTCCTGTATATATACACCGCACAGTACCGCTCCTCCTGTCCTGTATATATACACTGCACAGTACCACTCCTGCTGTATATATACACTGCACAGTACCACTCCTCCTGTCCTGTATATATACACTGCACAGTACCACTCCTGCTGTATATATACACTGCACAGTACCACTCCTCCTGTATATATACACTGCACAGTACCACTCCTCCTGTCCTGTATATACACCGCACAGTGCCACTCCTCCTGTATATATACACTGCACAGTACCACTCCTCCTGTCCTGTATATATACACTGCACAGTACCACTCCTGCTGTATATATACACTGCACAGTACCACTTCTGTATATATACACTGCACAGTACCACTCCTCCTGTATATATACACTGCACAGTACCACTCCTCCTGTATATATACACCGCACAGTGCCACTCCTCCTGTCCTGTATATATACACTGCACAGTACCACTCCTCCTGTATATATACACTGCACAGTACCACTCCTCCTGTATATATACACTGCACAGTACCACTCCTCCTGTATATATACACTGCACAGTACCACTCCTCCTGTATATATACACTGCACAGTACCACTCCTCCTGTATATATACACTGCACAGTACCACTCCTCCTGTATATATACACCGCACAGTACCACTCCTCCTGTATATATACACCGCACAGTACCGCTCCTCCTGTATATATACACTGCACAGTACCACTCCTCCTGTATATATACACTGCACAGTACCACTCCTCCTGTATATATACACTGCACAGTACCACTCCTCCTGTCCTGTATATATACACCGCACAGTACCACTCCTCCTGTATATATATATATATATACTGCACAGTACCACTCCTCCTGTATATATACACTGCACAGTACCACTCCTCCTGTCCTGTATATATACACCGCACAGTACCACTCCTCCTGTCCTGTATATATACACTGCACAGTACCACTCCTCCTGTATATATACACTGCACAGTACCACTCCTCCTGTATATATACACTGCACAGTACCACTCCTCCTGTATATATATATATATATACTGCACAGTACCACTCCTCTTCTCCTGTATATATACACTGCACAGTACCACTCCTCCTGTATATATATATATATATATATACTGCACAGTACCACTCCTCTTCTCCTGTATATATACACTGCACAGTACCACTCCTCCTGTATATATATATATATATACTGCACAGTACCACTCCTCTTCTCCTGTATATATACACTGCACAGTACCACTCCTCCTGTATATATACACTGCACAGTACCACTCCTCCTGTCCTGTATATATACACCGCACAGTACCACTCCTCCTGTATATATATATATATATATACTGCACAGTACCACTCCTCCTGTATATATACACTGCACAGTACCACTCCTCCTGTCCTGTATATATACACCGCACAGTACCACTCCTCCTGTATATATACACTGCACAGTGCCACTCCTCCTGTCCTGTATATATACACTGCACAGTACCACTCCTCCTGTATATATATATATATATACTGCACAGTACCACTCCTCCTGTATATATACACTGCACAGTGCCACTCCTCCTGTCCTGTATATATACACCGCACAGTACCACTCCTCCTGTATATATACACTGCACAGTGCCACTCCTCCTGTCCTGTATATATACACTGCACAGTACCACTCCTCCTGTATATATACACTGCACAGTACCACTCCTCCTGTATATATATATATATATACTGCACAGTACCACTCCTCCTGTATATATACACTGCACAGTGCCACTCCTCCTGTCCTGTATATATACACTGCACAGTACCACTCCTCCTGTATATATACACTGCACAGTACCACTCCTCCTGTATATATACACTGCACAGTACCACTCCTCCTGTATATATACACCGCACAGTGCCACTCCTCCTGTCCTGTATATATACACTGCACAGTACCACTCCTCCTGTATATATACACTGCACAGTACCACTCCTCCTGTATATATACACCGCACAGTGCCACTCCTCCTGTCCTGTATATATACACTGCACAGTACCACTCCTCCTGTCCTGTATATATACACCGCACAGTGCCACTCCTCCTGTATATATACACTGCACAGTACCACTCCTGCTGTATATATACACTGCACAGTACCACTCCTGCTGTATATATACACTGCACAGTACCACTTCTGTATATATACACCACACAGTGCCACTCCTCCTGTCCTGTATATATACACTGCACAGTACCACTCCTCCTGTCCTGTATATATACACTGCACAGTACCGCTCCTCCTGTCCTGTATATATACACTGCACAGTACCGCTCCTCCTGTCCTGTATATATACACTGCACAGTACCACTCCTCCTGTCCTGTATATATACACTGCACAGTACCACTCCTCCTGTCCTGTATATATACACTGCACAGTACCACTCCTCCTGTCCTGTATATATACACTGCACAGTACCACTCCTCCTGTCCTGTATATATACACCGCACAGTACCACTCCTCCTGTATATATACACTGCACAGTACCACTCCTGCTGTATATATACACTGCACTGTACCACTTCTGTATATATGCACTGCACAGTACCACTCCTCCTGTCCTGTATATATACACTGCACAGTACCACTCCTGCTGTATATATACACTGCACGGTACCACTCCTCCTGTATATATACACTGCACAGTACCACTCCTGCTGTATATATACACTGCACAGTACCACTTCTGTATATATGCACTGCACAGTACCACCCCTCCTGTCCTGTATATATACACTGCACAGTTCCACTCCTCCTGTCCTGTATATATACACCACACAGTGCCACTCCTCCTGTCCTGTATATATACACTGCACAGTACCACTCCTCCTGTGTATATATACACTGCACAGTACCGCTCCTCCTGTATATATATATATATATACACTGCACAGTACCGCTCCTCCTGTATATATACACTGCACAGTACCACTCCTCCTGTCCTGTATATATACACTGCACAGTACCGCTCCTCCTGTATATATACACTGCACAGTACCACTCCTCCTGTCCTGTATATATACACCGCACAGTGCCACTCCTCCTGTCCTGTATATATACACTGCACAGTACCACTCCTCCTGTCCTGTATATATACACTGCACAGTACCTCTCCTCCTGTCCTGTATATATACACTGCACAGTACTGCTCCTCCTGTCCTGTATATATACACTGCACAGTACCACTCCTCCTGTCCTGTATATATACACTGCACAGTGCCACTCCTCCTGTCCTGTATATATACACTGCACAGTACCACTCCTCCTGTCCTGTATATATACACCGCACAGTGCCACTCCTCCTGTCCTGTATATATACACTGCACAGTACCACTCCTCCTGTCCTGTATATATACACTGCACAGTACCTCTCCTCCTGTCCTGTATATATACACTGCACAGTACTGCTCCTCCTGTCCTGTATATATACACTGCACAGTACCACTCCTCCTGTCCTGTATATATACACTGCACAGTGCCACTCCTCCTGTCCTGTATATATACACTGCACAGTACCACTCCTGCTGTATATATACACTGCACAGTACCACTTCTGTATATATACACTGCACAGTACCGCTCCTCCTGTCCTGTATATATACACTGCACAGTACCACTCCTCCTGTCCTGTATATATACACTGCACAGTACCACTCCTCCTGTATATATACACTGCACAGTACCACTCCTCCTGTCCTGTATATATACACTGCACAGTACCACTCCTCCTGTCCTGTATATATACACCGCACAGTGCCACTCCTCCTGTCCTGTATATATACACTGCACAGTACCACTCCTCCTGTCCTGTATATATACACCGCACAGTACCACTCCTCCTGTCCTGTATATATACACTGCACAGTACCACTCCTCCTGTATATATACACTGCACAGTACCGCTCCTCCTGTCCTGTATATATACACTGCACAGTACCACTCCTCCTGTCCTGTATATATACACTGCACAGTACCACTCCTCCTGTATATATACACTGCACAGTACCACTCCTCCTGTCCTGTATATATACACTGCACAGTACCACTCCTCCTGTATATATACACTGCACAGTACCACTCCTCCTGTCCTGTATATATACACTGCACAGTACCACTCCTCCTGTCCTGTATATATACACTGCACAGTACCACTCCTCCTGTCCTGTATATATACACTGCACAGTACCACTCCTCCTGTCCTGTATATATACACTGCACAGTACCACTCCTCCTGTCCTGTATATATACACCGCACAGTACCACTCCTCCTGTATATATACACTGCACAGTACCACTCCTGCTGTATATATACACTGCACGGTACCACTCCTCCTGTCCTGTATATATACACCACACAGTGCCACTCCTCCTGTCCTGTATATATACACTGCACAGTACCACTCCTCCTGTCCTGTATATATACACTGCACAGTACCACTCCTCCTGTCCTGTATATATACACCGCACAGTGCCACTCCTCCTGTCCTGTATATATACACTGCACAGTACCACTCCTGCTGTATATATACACCGCACAGTGCCACTCCTCCTGTCCTGTATATATACACCACACAGTGCCACTCCTCCTGTCCTGTATATATACACTGCACAGTACCACTCCTCCTGTCCTGTATATATACACTGCACAGTACCACTCCTCCTGTATATATACACTGCACAGTACCACTCCTCCTGTCCTGTATATATACACTGCACAGTACCACTCCTCCTGTCCTGTATATATACACTGCACAGTACCACTCCTCCTGTCCTGTATATACACTGCACAGTACCACTCCTCCTGTCCTGTATATATACACTGCACAGTACCACTCCTCCTGTCCTGTATATATACACTGCACAGTACCACTCCTCCTGTCCTGTATATATACACTGCACAGTACCACTCCTCCTGTCCTGTATATATACACTGCACAGTACCACTCCTCCTGTCCTGTATATATACACTGCACAGTACCACTCCTCCTGTCCTGTATATACACTGCACAGTACCACTCCCCTTGTCCTGTATATATACACTGCACAGTACCACTCCTCCTGTCCTGTATATATACACTGCTCAGTACCACTCCTCCTGTATATATACACTGCACAGTACCACTCCTCCTGTATATATACACTGCACAGTACCACTCCTCCTGTATATATACACTGCACAGTACCACTCCTCCTGTCCTGTATATATACACTGCACAGTACCACTCCTCCTGTCCTGTATATACACTGCACAGTACCACTCCTCCTGTCCTGTATATATACACTGCACAGTACCACTCCTCCTGTCCTGTATATATACACTGCACAGTACCACTCCTCCTGTCCTGTATATATACACTGCACAGTACCACTCCTCCTGTCCTGTATATATACACTGCACAGTACCACTCCTCCTGTCCTGTATATATACACTGCACAGTACCACTCCTCCTGTCCTGTATATACACTGCACAGTACCACTCCCCTTGTCCTGTATATATACACTGCACAGTACCACTCCTCCTGTCCTGTATATATACACTGCACAGTACCACTCCTCCTGTCCTGTATATACACTGCACAGTACCACTCCCCTTGTCCTGTATATATACACTGCACAGTACCACTCCTCCTGTCCTGTATATATACACTGCTCAGTACCACTCCTCCTGTATATATACACTGCACAGTACCACTCCTCCTGTATATATACACTGCACAGTACCACTCCTCCTGTATATATACACTGCACAGTACCACTCCTCCTGTATATATACACTGCACAGTACCACTCCTCCTGTCCTGTATATATACACTGCACAGTACCACTCCTCCTGTCCTGTATATATACACTGCACAGTACCACTCCTCCTGTCCTGTATATATACACTGCACAGTGCCACTCCTCCTGTCCTGTATATATACACTGCACAGTACCACTCCTCCTGTCCTGTATATATACACTGCTCAGTACCACTCCTCCTGTATATATACACTGCACAGTACCACTCCTCCTGTATATATACACTGCACAGTACCACTCCTCCTGTATATATACACTGCACAGTACCACTCCTCCTGTATATATACACTGCACAGTACCACTCCTCCTGTATATATACACTGCACAGTACCACTCCTCCTGTCCTGTATATATACACTGCACAGTACCACTCCTCCTGTCCTGTATATATACACTGCACAGTACCGCTCCTCCTGTATATATACACTGCACAGTACCACTCCTCCTGTCCTGTATATATACACTGCACAGTACCACTCCTCCTGTCCTGTATATATACACTGCACAGTACCACTCCTCCTGTATATATACACTGCACAGTACCACTCCTCCTGTAAATATACACACTGCACAGTACCACTCCTCCTGTATATATACACTGCACAGTACCACTCCTCCTGTATATATACCCTGCACAGTACCACTCCTCCTGTATATATACTCTGCACAGTACCTCTCCTCCTGTATATATACACTGCACAGTACCACTCCTCCTGTATATATACACTGCACAGTACCACTCCTCCTGTCCTGTATATATACACTGCACAGTACCACTCCTCCTGTCCTGTATATATACACTGCACAGTACCGCTCCTCCTGTCCTGTATATATACACTGCACAGTACCACTCCTCCTGTATATATACACTGCACAGTACCACTCCTCCTGTCCTGTATATATACACTGCACAGTACCACTCCTCCTGTATATATACACTGCACAGTACCACTCCTCCTGTATATATACACTGCACAGTACCACTCCTCCTGTACATATACACTGCACAGTACCACTCCTCCTGTATATATACACTGCACAGTACCACTCCTCCTGTATATATACACTGCACAGTACCACTCCTCCTGTCCTGTATATATACAATGCACAGTACCACTCCTCCTGTCCAGTTCTCAGATAGGCGACATTGGTCTTTGGGAGGGTTAATATTGGTTTATTATTTTCAGGAATACTATGGGAAAATAAAATATATATATATACTAGATGGCAGCCCGATTCTAAAGAATCGGGAGTCTAGAATCCATATATACTTGAAATTCGGCAGGAGCTTGAAGAGCAACGTCACTGGGCCGCCTGCACGCAGTAGAAACTTGCTGTGAGGTAAAAATTCAAAAATCACACCAAAATGGCGGGCGGAGTGTGTCACAGTACGGCACGTTTCTGATTGGTCGCTCGAAGCAGGCGGCAACCAATCAGACACTGGACACTTATCTCCGGACATTAGCTCCGGACAAAGCCACGGAAGTTGGCACAAATTGCAGGAAGTAGTATTCTAGGCAATTATATATTAGATATTGGAAAACACATTTAAATGGATTATACCAAGTAATTCCCTTTCCCGAGAACTTTGTAGTTGCTGGGGTCCGAACGCTGGGACCCCCATGATCTCGAGAACCGGCGCTCTAAAGAAGCGATCAATCGTGCGCACTGCGACGGCATTCACACATAGCTCTTCCAATAACGCCTTTAAGAGGAGCGTTGAAGAACACAACACAGTATAGGAAAATCCACTGATCGGGTGTCGGGGAGTGTTATAGTCTGTGGGCTGGTGGGGTTTGTGTGGCATTGCTCCTTTTTTGTTCCAGTACGGCCCTGGACAGCTCTGCAGGGAGGCTGCCATACTTTGTACTGGTTTTATTCCCTGCACATAGTAGGGCAGCTGAAGGGTTCAGGTAGCAGTGTCATCGCCCTGTGTTGTTCTGTAGCCCACATTCCCACCCTGACTATATACAGTGGCAACTAAGGGGTAGACAGCAGTTCCTTATGAATAGTAGGGTCAGTGGGTAAATGTGTCTACCTGTTTTACAATGGTATGGCCCAAATGTGAGCTGAGGTAAAACATTGCCAGAAGCTAAGAGGCACTAACATGTCCATACACGGGCACTAATGCCCTCACACTTCTGCCAGTATGTACTGCTGTGTGTGTGGCAGTAGTTTTTCTAATAGTCTTATCACATCTGTCTGCCATACTTCCTTGAGGCGGGATGGGAACTAAAGTTGACGTGTTCTAATATTGAGCTCCCATTTCCCAGCTCTGGAAATTCACCACTTACGGTTGGAGGATTGGCAGTGATTACATGGTTTAGAGGAGCACACTTCCATTTATAAGGGGTTGACCCCGTCAGGCTGGGTTTACAGGAGGGATACCCTCCGCGAGGCTGGAGGTTGTGGTGTGTATACAGAATGTAAACTTCACTCTTGTGAACCCAGCCTACAACTAATTATGTAATGGTGCATGTATTACTAATGCAGATGACGTTTGCGTGTCTCGCCATTTCTAATTCATCTATATATTTTGGCATGGGGGGACCCCATTTGACAGTTCGCAGCGGGGCCCATAACTTTTGTAGTTACGCCACTGCTCTGTAGTAAGCTCCGTTCTGTTCCCATATGTCAGTAGTAAGCGCTGTTCTGCTCCCATATCTCTGTAGTAAGCTCGGTTCTGCTCCCATATCTCTGGAGTAAGATCAGTTCTGCTCCCATATCTCTGTAGTAAGCTCTGTTCTGCTCCCTTATCTCTGGAGTAAGATCAGTTCTGCTCCCATATCTCACAGTAAGCTCTGTTCTGCTCCCATATCTCTGTAGTAAGCTCTGTTCTGCTCCCATATCTCATAGTAAGCTCTGTTGTGCTCCCATATCTCTGGAGTAAGATCAGTTCTGCTCCCATATCTCTGTAGTAAGCTCTGTTCTGCTCCCATATCTCTGGAGTAAGATCAGTTCTGCTCCCATATCTCATAGTAAGCTCTGTTCTGCGCCCATATCTCTGTAGTAAGCTCTGTTCTGCTCCCATATCTCTGGAGTAAGATCAGTTCTGCTCCCATATCTCATAGTAAGCTCTGTTCTGCGCCCATATCTCTGTAGTAAGCTCTGTTCTGCTCCCATATGTCTGTAGTAAGATCAGTTCTGCTTCCATATCTCATAGTAAGCTCTGTTCTGCTCCCATATGTCTGTAGTAAGCTCCGTTCTGCTCCAATATCTCTGTAGTAAGCTCTGTTCTGCTCCCTTATATCTGGAGTAAACTCGGTTCTGCTCCCATATCTCTGTAGTAAGCTCTGTTCTGCTCCCATATGTCTGTAGTAAGCTCCATTCTGCTCCCATATCTCTGTAGTAAGCTCTGTTCTGCTCACTTATCTCTGGAGTAAGATCAGTTCTGCTCCCATATCTCATAGTAAGCTCCGTTCTGCTCCCATATGTCTGTAGTAAGCTCCGTTCTGCTCCCATATCTCTGTAGTAAGTTCTGTTCTGCTCCCTTATCTCTGGAGTAAGATCAGTTCTGCTCCCATATCTCATAGTAAGCTCTGTTCTGCTCCCATATCTCTGTAGTAAGCCCTGTTCTGCTCCCATATCTCATAGTAAGCTCTGTTCTGCTCCCATATCTCTGTAGTAACCTCTGTTCTGCTCCCATATCTCTGTAGTAAGCTCTGTTCTGCTCACTTATCTCTGGAGTAAGATCAGTTCTGCTCCCATATCTCATAGTAAGCTCCGTTCTGCTCCCATATCTCTGTAGTAAGCTCTGTTCTGCTCCCATATCTCTGTAGTAAGCTCTGTTCTGCTCCCATATGTCTGTAGTAAGCTCGGTTCTGCTCCCATATCTCTGTAGTAAGCTCGGTTCTGCTCCCATATCTCTGTAGTAAGCTCTGTTCTGCTCCCATATCTCATAGTAAGCTCTGTTCTGCTCCCATATCTCATAGTAAGCTCTGTTCTGCTCCCATATCTCTGTAGTAAGCTCCGTTCTGCTCCCATATCTCTGTAGTAAGCTCTGTTCTGCTCCCTTATCTCTGGAGTAAGATCAGTTCTGCTCCCATATCTCATAGTAAGCTCCGTTCTGCTCCCATATCTCTGTAGTAAGCTCCGTTCTGCTCCCATATCTCTGTTGTAAGCTCTGTCCTGCTCCCATATGTCTGTAGTAAGCTCCGTTCTGCTCCCATATCTCTGTAGTAAGCTCCGTTCTGCTCCCATATCTCTGTTGTAAGCTCTGTTCTGCTCCCATATGTCTGTGGTAAGCTCTGTTCTGCTCCCATATGTCTGTAGTAAGCTCCGTTCTGCTCCCATATCTCTGTAGTAAGCTCCGTTCTGCTCCCATATCTCTGTAGTAAGCTCTGTTCTGCTCCCTTATCTCTGGAGAAAGCTCAGTTCTGCTCCCATATCTATGCAGCAAGCTCAGTTCTGTTTCCATATCTCTGTACCAGCATGTTTTTAAAGCCTGTTATGTCTGCTGCTTTAATGCAATGGCCAGAGGTAAGCAGGAAAAAGGAGGGCCACCGCAACTGAAGGGCCACTGCCTTGTGATTGCCCCCCAGGCTGAAAAGTGCCAGCCAGCCCCTGGACATCGTCTAGGTTACTGCCGGTCACTAAGGCTGCGTTCTCAGCCGGGCTGAACTGCGGTGACCACGGTGAGATCCTCGCTAGCACCGTAAGAAATGAGACATTTCTTACGGTGAACTGCATTGGACTCTCTGAACTCTGTGCTGCACCATGAAACCTTTTTCGATATACATGGCTCCTCTCCACATCACGGTATGCATAGCCCCCTTCCCTGGTATACATGTCCCCCATCCTGGTATACATGTCCCTTATCCTGCAATACATTGCTCCCATCCTGGTATGCATGGCCCCCAACCTGATATCTGTGGCCCCCCATCCTGGTATACGTCCCCTATCCTGCAATACATGGCCTCCATCCTGGTATACATGTCCCTTATCCTTCAATACATTGCCCCCATCATGGTATGCATGGCCCCCAACCTGATATCTATGGCCCCCATCCTGGTATACAGTGGGGCAAAAAAGTATTTAGTCAGTCAGCAATAGTGCAAGTTCCACCACTTAAAAAGATGAGAGGCGTCTGTAATTTACATCATAGGTAGACCTCAACTATGGGAGACAAACTGAGAAAAAAAAATCCAGAAAATCACATTGTCTGTTTTTTTAACATTTTATTTGCATATTATGGTGGAAAATAAGTATTTGGTCAGAAAGAAACAATCAAGATTTCTGGCTCTCACAGACCTGTAACTTCTTCTTTAAGAGTCTCCTCTTTCCTCCACTCATTACCTGTAGTAATGGCACCTGTTTAAACTTGTTATCAGTATAAAAAGACACCTGTGCACACCCTCAAACAGTCTGACTCCAAACTCCACTATGGTGAAGACCAAAGAGCTGTCAAAGGACACCAGAAACAAAATTGTAGCCCTGCACCAGGCTGGGAAGACTGAATCTGCAATAGCCAACCAGCTTGGAGTGAAGAAATCAACAGTGGGAGCAATAATTAGAAAATGGAAGACATACAAGACCACTGATAATCTCCCTCGATCTGGGGCTCCACGCAAAATCCCACCCCGTGGGGTCAGAATGATCACAAGAACGGTGAGCAAAAATCCCAGAGCCACGCGGGGGGACCTAGTGAATGAACTGCAGAGAGCTGGGACCAATGTAACAAGGCCTACCATAAGTAACACACTACGCCACCATGGACTCAGATCCTGCAGTGCCAGACGTGTCCCACTGCTTAAGCCAGTACATGTCCGGGCCCGTCTGAAGTTTGCTAGAGTGAATTTGGATGATCCAGAGGAGTTTTGGGAGAATGTCCTATGGTCTGATGAAACCAAACTGGAACTGTTTGGTAAAAACACAACTTGTCGTGTTTGGAGGAAAAAGAATACTGAGTTGCATCCATCAAACACCATACCTACTGTAAAGCATGGTGGTGGAAACATCATGCTTTGGGGCTGTTTCTCTGCAAAGGGGCCAGGACGACTGATCCGGGTACATGAATGAATGAATGGGGCCATGTATCGTGAGATTTTGAGTGCAAACCTCCTTCCATCAGCAAGGGCATTGAAGATGAAACGTGGCTGGGTCTTTCAACATGACAATGATCCAAAGCACACTGCCAGGGCAACGAAGGAGTGGCTTCGTAAGAAGCATTTCAAGGTCCTGGAGTGGCCTAGCCAGTCTCCACATCTCAACCCTATGGAAAACCTTTGGAGGGAGTTGAAAGTCCGTGTTGCCAAGCGAAAAGCCAAAAACATCACTGCTCTAGAGGAGATCTGCATGGAGGAATGGGCCAACATACCAACAACAGTGTGTGGCAACCTTGTGAAGACTTACAGAAAAGGTTTGACCTCTGTCATTGCCAACAAAGGATATATTACAAAGTATTGAGATGAAATTTTGTTTCTGACCAAATACTTATTTTCCACCATAATATGCAAATAAAATGTTAAAAAAACAGACAATGTGATTTTCTGGATTTTTTTTTCTCAGTTTGTCTCCCATAGTTGAGGTCTACCTATGATGTAAATTACAGACGCCTCTCATCTTTTTAAGTGGTGGAACTTGCACTATTGCTGACTGACTAAATACTTTTTTGCCCCACTGTACATGCCCCCTATCCTGCAATACATTGCTCCCATCCTGGTATGCATGGCCCCCAACCTGATATCTGTGGCCCCCATCCTGGTATACATGTCCCCTATCCTGCAATACATTGCCCCCATCATGGTATGCATGGCCCCCAACCTGATATCTGTGGCCCCCATCCTGGTATACATGCCCCCTATCCTGCAATACATTGCTCCCATCCTGGTATGCATGGCCCCCAACCTGATATCTATGGCCCCCATCCTGGTATACATGTCTCCTATCCTGCAATACATGGCCCCCAACCTGATATCTATGCTCCCCATCCTGGTATACATGGCCCCCATTCTGCAATACATTGTCCTCCATCCTGGTATACAAGGCCCTCATCCTGGTATACATGGCCCCCATCTTGGTACCCATGACCCCCATCCTGGTATACATATCCCCCCATCCTGGTATCCATGGCCCCCATCCTGGTATACATGGCCCTTATCCTGGTATACATGTCCCCCCATCCTGTTATACATGACCCCCATCCTGGTATCCATGGTCCCGATCCTGGTATACATGCCCCCTATCCTGCAATACATTGCTCCCATCATGGTATGCATGGCCCCCAACCTGATATCTATGGCCCCCATCCTGGTATACATGGCCCCTATCCTGCAATACATTGCCCCCATCCTGGTATGCATGGCCCCCAACCTGATATCTATGGCCCCCATCCTGGTATACATGGCCCCCATTCTGCAATACATTGTCCTCCATCCTGGTATACAAGGCCCTCATCCTGGTATACATGGCCCCCATCCTGGTACCCATGACCCCCATCCTGGTATACATGTCCCCCCATCCTGTTATACATGACCCCCATCCTGTTATACATGACCCCCATCCTGGTATCCATGGGCCCGATCCTGGTATACATGTCCCTCATCCTGGTATACATGTCCCCCCATCCTGGTATCCATGGCCCTCATCCTGGTATCCATGTCCCCAATCCTGGTATACATGACCCCCATCCTGGTATACATGTCCCCCATCCTGTTATACATGACCCCCATCCTGGTATACATGTCCCCCCATCCTGGTATCCATGTCCCCGATCCTGGTATACATGTCCCCCATCCTGTTATACATGACCCACATCCTGGTATCCATGGCCACCTCTCCCATCCTAGTATACATGGCCCCCATCATGGTGCACACAGAATAAAGTGATTCTACCCACCTTTCTTTCTTTCCTTTGAAGCACTGCATCCTGTTCTGATGCTAGCAGCTGATTTCAGCATGTAACAGTGCATGACGTCACTGCCATGTGCTCCCACACAACGAGGTCAGCTGCCGGAATATTCACTGCTTCCCACACCCAGAACTATGGGCGTGGGGAGGAGTGAATATTCATTTTCTCTAGCAGTGGGCACAGTGTTTAAGCTGCCTTCACACGTCCTGATATTTCCGGTACCAGAGATATCCGTGTCCGTGTGAAACATCTGTGTGGCAACCGTGTGCTGCATCAGGACCACACGGACGGCCGCCAGGAAGCAGCGCTACAGTAAGCGCTGTTCCCCTGCGTGTGTTGCTGAAGCCGTCTGTCAACCATTCTCCTCTGCTTGGCTGGCAAGCAGGGGAGAAGGGATGAAAGAAAAAAAATTACGTGGGGTCTCCCCTATATTTTACAATGGACCATGGATACGGGCCCCCAGCCTAAAAACAGCAGCCTGCAGCTTCTCAGAAAAGGCGCATCTATTAGATGTGCCAATTCTGGAGCTTTACCCGGTTCTTTCCACTTGCCCTGTAGAGGTGGCAAGTGGGGTAATGAGGGGTTAATGTCACCTTCCTCTTGTAAGGTGACATTAAGCCCGGCTTAGTAATGGAGAGGCGTCAATAAAACACCTGTCCATTACTAATCCTAGAGTAGTTAAATGGTTAAACACCACACAGTAAGAAAAAAGTCTTTTAATGAAATAAAACAATATACGCATTTTTTTTCCATCTTTATTACTCTGCCATTCCAAGTGAATCTCCTGGAAAAAATGTCAAAACAATAAACCAACAATCTCCCATACCTGTCCGCCGTACAGTCAGTCCCACGCTGTAATTGATATCTAGGGGCATTTACATTTTACAACAGGGAGCGCTGCTAATGCGACCGGCCGGGCTGTAAACTACTGGTGAATGAATGAAATGCAGGGGGCGGAGCTTCAGGGACTAGCGGTGACATCACCAAAGCTGCGCCCCCTGGCGGCATGAACTTATATGAACTCTTCAGCGTGGGAAAATGACAGCTAGTGGCTCAGGTACTCAGACAGAACAACGGACACAATGTAAGTCTATGAGAGACCCTCGTAATTTTACCGCGAACCCCCCGGGGGTCCTTTTAACGTCTGAAAATGATGGAACCACTGCTCAAATGACACAGGAACATCATGGAGATCGCCCCTGGAAGGATTCCTGACTCCTAGGTCACAGCTGTAAGCAATGTTGTCAGAGGTTCACGCCATTTTTACAGGTGCACCAAAAAACATAGAAAACTAAACCAAAATGGATTTTGCTGGGAAATATGTTAAGGTCCATCCTTTCCAGGGTAATGACTTGTATATAAGGCAAAATAATTAATCCCAGACCGAAATGTTCCTCCACCACTTGGGCTATGTTCACACGCAGCGTTTTTGATTCGTTTTTCAACTTTAACGTTGCTTTCAAACAATACAAATGCATTTGAGTCGCCCGCCGATACGAGGTCCGGTACTTAAAGGAGATGTCACGGTGGCTGCGACTCGGTCCGTAGCCCTGGGTGCTCAATTAAAGGGAAAGTCTTTT
The DNA here is from genome assembly GCF_032444005.1 of Ranitomeya imitator. Lineage (NCBI taxonomy): Eukaryota > Metazoa > Chordata > Amphibia > Anura > Dendrobatidae > Ranitomeya > Ranitomeya imitator. The sequence goes on along the minus strand of NC_091287.1, from coordinate 573,430,163 downwards.
AGAGGTTTTATGAATAAAGTTTATGTTCGTGACGTCACCTGTGCTATTCGGTCAGTGGGGACCGACGCTGCTTAAAGGGATCTTCTGGGGTGATGTTATGGCAGCTAGGTGAAGTAGGTCCCCAGGGCTCCTGGTGTATAGATGAGGATGGTGAGTGGTGCAGCAAAGAACTGAGGACGCAGGTTTACAGTCTCTTTTACCTGGTTTACTGAAGGTCTCAGGCAGCCACAGTCCAGGGCACCAAATCACAGGACAGGCAGGGTCCGGCCGGCTTGGAGGCAAGTTGGGGGTCCCTTTTACCAGGTGGAGATTAAAGCCTTCCTTTTAGCGCGGTGGTGTTGTAGTCCCTTGCTGCCTGTAGCTTCTTATAGGGTCCTCACAGTTGTTCTCTCTGTCCTCCATAAAGGTGGGACACAAACCCGTATGAAGGGAGCTCGAGCCTTTTTACAGGGTCTCTATCACGACCCGGGCTCTATGCACCACTGTGTCTCCTGGGTATTGGGGCGGACAGGTGATGTATAATCTATAAATACATCCAAACAGAGAACAAGAGAAAGCTATAGCCTTAAAATGATATACATACTTTATTTCAATCAATTAAGAATAAACAAAAGAAAACAACGTAATAACGGTAAAAAGGCTGTGTGGAAACAAAGTGCAACTGATGCAATCGTTCCAAGCTGGAAACAGGCAGTGTCATGGGTCATCAAATAAGGGTATATATAAAGTGCAAAATGCAGCCAAAAGCGTATAAGTGCCAATGTTAGTAAAAGTGCTAATGTGCTATAGTGCAAAGTACCTATGCGGCAGAGGGAGGCTGGTAGGGGAAGGACTATGGGGCTTCACATAAATGGAAGTTATCTGAGTAGGATATATGGCCTAAATAGGCTCCAAGAGAGTGAGCGAGTCCTAATGCAACAACCAAGGGTGATGACCCTGAAACAGTAACGCACAGTGGCAAAGACACATTTACCTGCTAGCAGTGGAGCGATTCCCCGACGCGCGTTTCGCGTGTAGCTTTTACGAGGGGTAAGGTCATCACCCTTGGTTTTTGCATTAGGACTCGCTCACTCTCTTGGAGCCTATTTAGGCCATATATCCTACTCAGATAACTTCCATTTATGTGAAGCCCCATAGTCCTTCCCCTACCAGCCTCCCTCTGCCGCATAGGTACTTTGCACTATAGCACATTAGCACTTTTACTAACTAACATTGGCACTTATACGCTTTTGGCTGCATTTTGCACTTTATATATACCCTTATTTGATGACCCATGACACTGCCTGTTTCCAGCTTGGAACGATTGCATCAGTTGCACTTTGTTTCCACACAGCCTTTTTACCGTTATTACGTTGTTTTCTTTTGTTTATTCTTAATTGATTGAAATAAAGTATGTATATCATTTTAAGGCTATAGCTTTCTCTTGTTCTCTGTTTGGATGTATTTATCGATTACAAAAGCTGCCTTTCCTAGGCATGTATTTTTTCTGAGGCTGATGTATAATCTAGCTGTCCTGCCAGTTTCTGCTGTGCCTCTTAAGCTGTGTGCACACGTTCTGGATTTTTCACTTTTTTTGGCGTTTTTCGCTATAAAAACACGATAAAAATGCTGTCACGATATTGTATGAAATGTAATATGATTTAGTAGCTTTGCCTGTTAGCACCATACTGTGGGCTAAACCCCCCCCTTCTCTGTGTGTTTCTGTATGCGGAGATGTGTGTGTGTGTAGATCCCAAACCCCTCATGCCCCTCCCAGAAGAATTGTTATTGCGCTTGGAGCTGTAAGCCGATCTCCCTACACTGCTCACTCTCCCTCCTCCCACCTAGAATCAGCTAGAACTGGTATAGAAGTTCTCTAAAGACAGGAAGTCCTTTGTTCCATTATCATAAGATATTGGGCCAACGATTTAGGCTAGGAAAATCATAAGTCCATTTTGCGAATCTCCATCGGCAGATCTGTCAGCCACTGTAAGCATGAGCCTCTAATTCCAACAGGTGCAAAGTACGGATTTCTCCGGAACTGTGTGTCCCAACTAGGACAAATTTGGCCTCATTAGAAAGCCAATGTTAAAATAAGATGAATGCTGAGTGTGTTATGATAGTGACATATTCTGAAGCGGAGATATGAGCATTATAAAAATTTGTGTTAAAATTGGTAAGTCTGATGAGAGGGAAGGGTCTGGGTAAACCAACCCTTTTAGTGATGTCACCAGGCTGAGCTATAAGTTTTCTGCAAGGCATCCAGCAGTTAGTCTTACCTGAGGAGCTCTTACTGCCAGCCCTGATGCATTGGGATATTTGGGAACTCCGCCCACTAGCCTGGTTTTGCCTGCAATGACCTGAACACATGTAAGTGTTAACTTCTTATTTAATCCCGTTATTTTATAATTACCTTGTACATATTTTCAATTGTCTCTTATTGTAACATCCTTGTAATAATTTTTATAAACACTGCCTTAATCTTTCGGAGTAAAACATTTAAATTACTTTTCATTCTTCCTGCTCTAAAACGTACCCTAAGTCTTCTGAAGGGAATTACGCTACTGTTTTGGATTAGCTTCGGACCCGTTAATCGAAGCTGGTGGTAGCATACCTTGTTCTGTGCCTTTGGGAGTCGTTGTAGCGACGGTGGCTTTGATAATTAATTATTGTTCCTGCCTGAGTGGGAGTAGTTATATCGCCTCGCTGCTGCTTGCCCAATAGCCAGTACATAGCAGACAGCCTTTCTGGTGACTAATTACCCTAGGTGCAGTACCTAATTTGACCTGAGGGTAAGGGGGCGCCAGAGAGCTGAAAGTTTTCAAGTGGAACTGTATAGTGGGATACACATAAATCCCTGTAGTTCGTGTTATATTGTAGAGCAGTGGGATAACTAAAATAAGCCCCTGCGGTAAACTAAGAGGTCAATAGCCTTTTGTGTGTGTTTTCATCACAGTGTAGCAGTGGAGGGATAACTAAGATAAGCCCCCCTGCACATGTGATAGCAATCTGTTGGCCTAAAGTCACCCCGATCTGTGACGTTGGGGTGACAGTCATCGTGTGAATCGTGACAACCGCAAAAAAAACCCCGCTCACATTAAGCATCCTATTAAAAGAATGCAATCCGCATTTTGTATGCACATGCTGTGCTTTTTTTCCTGAGCAAAAACGCATTCCGGAAAAAAAGCAGCATGTTCATTAATTTGTAGAATCGTGGGGATTCCGCACACATAGGAATGCATTGATCCGCTTACTTCCCGCATGAGGCTGCCAGGCGGGAAGTAAGCAGATTATGTGCGGATGGTTCCCAGGGTGGAGGAGAGGAGACTCTCCTCCACGGACTGGGCACCATATCACTGCTAAAAAAAAAAAAAGAATTAAAATAAAAAATAGGGATATACTCACCTTCTGATGGCCCCTGGAGTCTTCCCGGCTCTCAGCGGTGCACGCAGCAGCTTCCGTTCCCAGGGATGCTGTGTTCGAAGGACCTGGGATGATGTCACGGTCACGTGACCGTGACATCAGAAAGGTCCTTCACGCAATGCATCCTTGGGAACGGAAGCCACTGGGTGCACCGCTGAGATCGGGTGATGTAGGAAAGGTGAGAATAACCATTTTTTAAATTTTTTTAAATTATTTTTAACATTACATCTTTTTACTATTGATGCTGCATAGGCAGCATCAATAGTAAAAAGTTGGTCACACTTGTCATACACTATGTTTGACAAGTGTGACCAACCTGTCAGTCAGTTTTCTAAGCGATGCTGGAAAACTGCAAGCTAATTACGCTTGTTAAAAGCTAGTGTTTAGCGGGAATACGCATGCCAATTTCGCACGCATGCGATATACCCGCAGCAGGAGTTGCGGAATTGCAGCGGAAATTTCCGCGTCAATTCTGCAACGTGTGCAAATAGCTTTAGAGTCCGACACAACCTCGGTCTTCCAGCTACCGGTGTCTGTCCTATGCCAGGGAGAAAATCTAATCGCTGCTGTCCTCCCCACTTGTCACTCACCTGTGCCTCGTTCTTCTACACGCTCACTACAAATCTGTTCTTCTTTCCGTGTGTCTCTGTCCAGGAGCTGCAGCACTTTCTCGTGGCTGCACGCCCCCCCTGCTTCCTTCCCCTCTGTCTCTCTGACAGGAACTAACTAACTTTCCCTCCAAACCACAATATATATACAGGGGAGTCCCCCCAAAACAGGAACAGAGCTCCCCCTTGTGGCCTGGAATGTGAACATGTTGCATGTTTGTGTTTACCTGGTGAAAGTTATCCTTCCTTGCCTCCAAGCATGACATCACTCTCCCCGTGAGGAAAGCTATGCGACTATGACGACCAGGACCCTGGGGCATCACCCTCCCCCCTGTTAAATCCAGCGTCGGGCACAGTCCGGCCACGAATTCGCCCCTTCCTACTCTCTGTCAGTGCCCCCTCCATACTCCCCTCCAGTCAACGCTCACACAGGGTTAATGGCTGCGTTACACCACGTTATGTCGCAGTGTAACGCAGTCCGTTAACACTGCTATTAACCCTGTGTGACCAACTGCCTATGCAGCATCAATAGTAAAAAGATCTAATGTTAAAAATAATTTTAAAAAAAATAAAAAATCATTAAAAAAACTCATTATATTCTCACCTTCCATCGCCTTTCCCGCTGCTCCTCGCGACGCTCCGGTCCATGCATTGCAGTCTCACGAGACCGCTATGTCATCATCTCACGAGACCGCAATGCATTCTTGGGACTGGAGGGTCGCGAGGAGCATCGGTAAACGCCTGGGCTGGATCCAGGGGCCGACGGAAGGTGAGTATATAACTATTTTTTATTTTAATTCTTTTTTTTTAACAGGAATATGGTGCCCACACTGCTATATACTACGTGGGCTGTGTTAGATACTACATGGGCTGTGTTAGATACTGCATGGGCTGTGCTATATACTATGTGGGCTGTGTTATATACTACGTGGTCTGTGTTATATACTACGTCTCTGTGCTATATACTACGTGGCTGTGGTATATATTACGTGGCTGTGCATTATACTACATCGCTGAGCGCTATACTATGTGGCCTGTGTTATATACTGCATGGGCTGTTATATACTACGTGGCTGTGCTATATACTACGTGGCTGTGCAATATATTACGTGGCTGTGCAATATATTACGTGACTGCAATATATTACATGGCTGGGCAATATACTACGTGTCTGTGCTATATACTACTGGGGCTGTGGTATATACTACGTGGCTGGGCAATACACTACGTGGGCTGTGCTATATACTAAGTGGGCTGTGTTATATACTGCGTGGGCTGTGCTATACTACGTGGCTGGGCAATATACTACGTGGGCTGTTATATACTATGTGGGCTGTGTTATATACTACATGGGCTGTGTTATATACTACGTGGGCTGTATACTACTTGGCTGTGCCATATTTCTCTGCTGTATCTGTGCATCATGAATTGTGGTATGTGTTACAGAGGGGGGCCCATTGAGACTCTTTCGCCCGGGCCCTCTATAACCTGGAGCCGGCCCTGGCTTCACTGATTGTTCGTGGCCGGGCGTGACCAATCAGAGACAGGCGCAGTCTGACCACGAATTGGCGCGGAATTAGAACCACGCTTCCCTAATTGTTAGCGCCCGGCCGGCCGAATCCTGTGTATAAATTGCATTATTCTGAAAACTTCATAAATAAACTACATACATATTCTAGAATACCCGATGCGTTCGATTCGGGCCACCATCTAGTTGTACATAATCTTCCAATGCCTGTGTGTTTTATAATTTGTGCATATTTCTTGTATATTTTGTATATATTTTTTATCTCATTATACCATATGATTGATGATTTCTTTTCCTTTCTAAAATGGGCACACAGGCGGCGTACTTTCACAAGCAGATCCGGCAGCTCCGGGTAGGTTTTGAGAAACCGATGAACCATGACGTTAAGCACATGGGCCAGGCATGGCATGTGTCTAAGCTCTCCTTGCCTCAGAGCCGCCACCAGGTTCTGGCCATTGTCACACATGTCCATGCCTGGCTGTAGGTTCAGTGATGTCAGCCACAGATCTGTCTGCTCTTTCAGCGCTGTCCACAACTCTTCTGCATTGTGAGGTTTGTCACCTATGCAGCTTAGCTGCAGCACAGCCTGTTGGCGCTTGGCTGAAGCAGTGCTGCAGTGCTTCCAGCTTGTGACTGATGTGTTGATTTCAGAGATGGAGGCTGAAGAGGAGGAGGTGCAGGAGCTGTGGGGGCAACCCAGATTGACGTAGGGCCCGCAATTCTCGGGGTTGGGAGAACGTGCACCATCCTAAGGTCCGACTGGGTCCCGGCCTCCACTATGTTAACCCAGTGTGCCGTCAGCGAGATGTACCATCCTTGCCCACGTGTCCGTGGTTAGATGGACTTTCCCAGTAACAGCATTGTTGAGGGCACGGGTAATGTTGTGGGACACGAGCTTGTGTAATACTGGGACGGTGCACAGGGAGAAATAGTAGTGGCTGGGGACGAATACCTTCGGATGGCCGTCACCATCAGGTTGTAGAAAGATTCCATCTCCACAAGCCTAAAAGGCAATATTTTGAGCACCAGCAGACAAGAAATGTGTGAATTTAGTACTGTAGCCTGTGGGGTGTTGGATACGTACTTCCGCTTGCGTTCCAATTACTTTGCTATGGACAACTGAAGGCTGCGTTGGGACAAGGATGTGGACGGGCTTGATGATGGTGCTAGTTGAGTGTGGGTAACGACAAGTGCAGAGCAGGAGGCATCATCACATGCACCGTGGACAGGGGATTGACTTGCACGCATGGAGCGCCCGCCAGGGGCCGTGGGGTACTCAGTACCGGGCCGGTTCTTAAAGGGGATGTGTCATCGCAGCAGTGACCCGGTCTGTGGCCCTGGGCATCCAATAAAAGGGGAATAAAGTTTATCTGATAAAAGTTTATGACGCCACCTGTGGTACTCGGCAAATGTGAGATGTTAGCCATCGCTGCTTGAAGAGACCGCTGGGGCTGATGGTGATGCAGCAGATTTGGAACAGCTCTCCACAGGTAGAGCTTTAGTCCCAGGGCACTTAGATTGTAATATGGTGGTGCTGGCAGATGTGGTAGTTATAGTGCAGGGTGGATGGCGCAGTAAATAAATGTGAGGACACAGCAAGGTCCAGTTTCCAAAGCTTTACACATAGTGCTTAGTTGCCCCAGCCGGGGTGCTGTGTCCTCCGAGTTGGTGATCCAGCCAGCTCTCAAGCAATTTGGGTGCACTTTCCAGAACCCTCTTTCATATGTCCTTTTCTGGCCGTCTCTCAGCGCTGGCTTCGCCTCTCCTGCCCTGCGCCTGCCACACAGGGTCCCAAGCCAGCAGTTGTGGATCTTGTAGGGCGGTGTGCACTAAATCCCCCTGGATCCTATATGGCTGCCTTTTCAGCGAATGTGTGCAGATGTGGCTGTGGCAAATACAGATACCACAGCCTCCGGTTAGCTAGCCGAGTTCTTAGTTTCTCCAATAGAATGGAGCTGTTCCCCTGACTGCGACCTGGTCTCTGTACCTACCACTCCGGTAGATTCGGGCCCTGTCACGATAATATGAACATTCCATGTTTTGAGTATATACCAAAAAGGCCCATGGCTTTTCAGATACTGTACATGCCTTTGGGTGATGACAGCCCCCCTTCGCCTGAGGGAAAAACGGCTTTTCTCCTCCTTACTCTGCCTGGGTGTGTAATCCTATACTTCTTTCCCCTCCTTCTGGAATTTATATGGCTTGGTGCTGTGAAAGCCAGGGTCCTTAAACTCCTCATTCCCCCCTCCCACCTGATACTGGCTAAAACTGGTACAGCAAGCATAAAATTCTATTGTTCTTGTAAAGTGAGATATACTGGCACTGATCGGGGCTAGAGATATAAGGATTATATATTCCGGATGTCCATCAAGAGATCTATAGCTCACAGAAAACGCTAGGAGCTAAACCCAACGAGTGCAAGGTGCGGGTTTCTCCGTAAGTGCGTCATGTAACTACGCCGTGTTTACACTTAAAATATTCCCAACAACGTGGTGAACATCCTGATCATTGTGTCGTTCATATACGAGGTTCATACAGCCATGTATAAAAATGGTTTGTCACGACTCTAAGAAAGGGGAGGATTCAGCCCTGAGTGAAGTCACCACAGTGGGAGTGCCTGGGTTTTGAGCTGGGAGATAAATGAGTGGGACATCAGTCTTTCAGTGTCATTTGTCTGGGGTCTAGCTGCAAGACAGGTGTGATGCATCTAGATGTGTCGCCCATCCCCCATAGCACAAGGTCAGCCATGAGATGAAATTATCTGAACGAAATGAAAGTGTTCTTTCAACTTTAATCTTATTTTATTTGTAATTGTTTGTACATACGATACTGTCTTCTTTGTAATATCTTTTTATACATCTGTAAACACTGCCTATCTTTTTTTGGAGTAAAATATAAAATTACTAGCTTTGTCTCTCATTGCTCTATAATGTATGGTCACGTCCTCTGAGGTGAATTACGCTACTAATCTGGGTTGGCTCCGGACCCGTTAATAATTAAGAAATCAGAGCTGGTGGCAGCCGAATTTGTCCTGTGCTTTTGGGAGGCTTTATAGAGATGGCGGCGTTGGTAATTATTGTTCCCTCCTGAGTGGGAGTAGTTATATCACCCTTGCTGCAGTGAGCCCATTAGCCAGTACATAGCAAGAAGCCTTTTTGGCGACTAATTATCCTAGATACAGTACTCCATCTGACCTGAGGGTAAGGGGGCGCCAGAGAGCTGCAAGTTCCAAACCGGAACTCGGAAGTGGGATATAGATAAATCCCCTTCAAAAAGAACCAGGGGCAACCAAACAACCCCAGTTCATGACAAATTGGTGTGAGTGGTGGGGATGATAAAGGTATCTTTCCGGTGACTGGCTCCATGGATGGATCTCTCACTATTTGTGCCCCTAGGAACCCTTCTGGGAGCTTCCTTCTGCTTCTCCCTCTCACTTCTCTCTTCTGTCAGGAGCTGCAGACCCTCACATCTGCTCTGCTCCCATGCTCTCCCAATCTCTCTCTAGCCCCCTCTGACAGGGAGCTCCTTCTTAGCACATCTTACTGCTTATCCGTCCTCTCTCAATCTAACTTTCCCTCCTAATTAGCTCCTCCCTTACTCTACCTACCCCACCCACTCCAGGTTCGCTGACTGAATTGTCTAGTGTTGGATGCAGGTGTAGGGTTCTGTGCAGTGCCCCCTCCTTACCAGAGAGCGGAATACCACCCCTCTGGGTGAGGTGCAGTACTCTGTGGCGCCACACGCACCACAGTGGATGAAGCAGTGGTGTTACCACAGACACTGTTCCTGTACCCTTGGGTTCAGCCCACAAAGTCGGGTGCTTTGCTGCCATGTGCCTGATCATGCTGGTGGTGGTCAGGCTGGTAGTTTTACTACCCCTGCTGATGCTGGCCTGGCAGGTGTTGCAAAAGGGAAGACCTAAGTTGGAAAGGCAACTTCTGTCATGTTGGTGTTGCGGGGAACGAATGCCCACTTTCTGTCTGCTGCCACCACACTGCTTCTTCCTGCCTGTTGTGGTGCTATGCCTCCTTCCCCATGTGTGCTGCTGTTCTCGCTCTGCATGTCCTCCTGCCAGGTTGGGTCAGTTACTATATCATCCACTACCTCGTCCTCCACTTCTGCACCCCGTTCCTCCTACTGACTATCTAGCAATTGTGTCTCATCATTGTCCACCTCTTGTGACACTTTCCCACCATCGCCTTCGTGTGACCTTGGCTTCTCAAACCTTTGGGCATTGCTACATGCAATCTCATATGGCCTCATTTCAAGTTGACCGTCCAAGAGTCCTGAATCTTTAAAGGGAAAACTGAACAGCTCTTTGGAGTGTGGGATCAGTTGTCTCCGGGCACTCAGCATGGCAAGAGGGAGGATCAGAGTCAGGAATATGTGGTCCAGACGCACGGCTACTCAGACTTGACTGTGTGGAAGACAGGGTGGTGCGGGTGGCAAAATGACTGGAAGCATTATCCACTATCCAACCAACAACCTTTTCAACTGGCTCTGGCTTCAATAGTGTGCGGTGGTCCCCTAGTAGTTGGGAAAATGAAGGTCGAGTGATAAGATGTGGCTGTTTGTTGTGGCCCATTTTCAGCTTGCTCTCGGCATCGTCCTTGGCATGCACCATCACCATCACGTCCACTTCCCCATCTCTTGCCACGCGCCTTGCCCATTTAAAAAAAAAAAAGGTGAATGCAAGCTGTAGTGAAATATGTATAGGTATGAATGTGTGACTAGCAGTAATTTAACATCTGTCCTGAGACTGCAGGTCTCACAGAGAACACAGCATATGTTATCCTGAGAAGGCCGTCTCCTGTCTCCAATCTCACCAGGGAGTCTTGCTAAGAACCAGGAAGGGGAAACGTTTCACACCTTCTGGCCCTTTTGAAGAGAGATGTCAATTACAGCCTGACACTATCTATGAGAAACATTACACAAAGAGTTTCAGAGAAAATAATATATTCATTGGTGGAGTGGCCATGGTCCAGTCACAAATCAGCAATTATATTAACCTGAGAGGCTGGTCTAGAAAGTTGACCTCCAGGTTGACTCTATAAATTAGGCCTACACACAAAGAAATATGTTCACATGTGAGGGCAGCTTGGAAGATGATGTGATCCATTCCATATTTCACACTCTCTCAGGACCAGAGAATCAGGATGCAAAGGTTGATATTTCTGTAAGTTTTCTCCATTTTATTTTGTATTTTTATACACTTTTTTATTGTAAGCACTGTACCTTTTGTATTAAAGCTTAAAACTTTAATAAGTCTGAACCTTGCATGCTCTAAAGAATCCATAGCCTTAAAGTGCGTGATCCTTATGATTGGCAGATAGAAGTAGTAATATTTCTGGGAATTATCGCCTGTGTGTTCGGAGAGTGGTGGCAGCGTGTATGAGTGGGGTGTGTGGCTTGTGTCCGTGTGTGATTTATGCTCCCATTGCAGAATAGGATAGAGGTTGAATGCTGGACTGAGTGAGAGTAGATAGATTAACCCTTGCAGGTGCAACCCCAAGTCTCCTGCTGAGAGCGGGTACGTGACACAAGCCTCTAATCTAATGCCACAATTTGTAGAGCACAGATAGACCAGGCGTCTGAGGGAGATAACAGGCTGTTCAAAATATGGCCTGTTTTTTTTTTTTTACCCCAAAATACTGTTTAGAGCTAGGGTAACACAGCAAAAAAAGGTGAATGGAAGCCTCAAAAGCACACTTTGTAGCTCACATATAGATGAGGAGTATAACAGAGATACCAGACTGTTCAATATGTGGCCTGTGTTTTTTTATTTTTTTACCCCAAAATACTGTACAGACCTAGGGTAACACAGCAAAAAAGTGGAATGTAGGCCTGAAAAGCAACTATTTGTACAGCACAGATCGACCAGGAGTCTGATGGAGATACCAGACTGTTCAATATGTGGCCTTGTTTTTTTTGTTTAAATTTTTACCCCAAAAAACTGTATAGACCGAGGGTAACAGACAGCAAAAACAGTGGAATATAGGCTGGAAATGCCACAATTTGTAGCCCACAGATAGATCTGGCATCTGACAGAGATAGAACACTGTTAAATATGTGGCCTGGATTTTTTTGGCCCACCAAAATTGTGTCAATAACTAGGCTTTGACACATTAAAAAAAATGTTGTAGTACTAAAACTGTAAAATATTTAGCGCAATGATATGCGATGCGTGTGGCGTACAAAACACAGTGATAAACATAAGAACTGTACCTAAATATTTTTTGGTCAGCAAAATGGTGTAAAAAAATTGTTGTAAGACACTCCAAAAAAACAGGCCAGAATTTTCTGCGCACTCACATCTGATGCCTGGGGCAAAAAAACTTGTTTTAAATTGCAAGATTTTCACGCTGTTGTATTAAAATGACCTGGCTGTATAGTCTGCAGTGTGACCAATCAAATAAATGTAGAAAAAAAGGGGGGGCTCTGGATTGCGTTGTGATGATATTAGCAGGATTCAGGTGCCGAAAAAAATTATTCTTCCGAAAAAAATTATTCTTCCGAAAAAAATTATTCCTAGCCACAAATACCTGCAGCTACGTATATATAAAATATGGAGCAGCGGACAGTAATGGAGCTTTGGAAGGGATGCAGTGAGAGCTATATACGCACATACAGAGCCTGCAGGCCTTGCACTGATGTGGATATGCGCACATACACTCCCCTGCCTGCTTAGCACTACAATCAATATACCCCCGAATTAGCCCTAAAAAGGACTGTTGGTTTATCAGGATTTGTGGATTGAACACTAGTAGACCCGCACTAACTAATAAAGCATGATCCTGACCCTATCTGGGCAGCTGCTCTCCCTACAGTCCGGAGCAGAATGTGCCGAGCAGGGCGGCGTCCGGTCTCTTATAGACCTGATGACGCTGTGCGGCCAGCCAATCACTGTAATACCACAACAAAGATGGATGCGGCATTACAGTGCATGGCTGTCACGATAATATGAAAATGCCATGTTTTGAGTATATACCTAAAAGGTCCATCGCTTTCAGACACACGCTGTGGGCTTTTCCGACCCCCCGTCTTCACTCTGCCTTGAAAGCTTTGCTTCTCTCTTAGCCTGCGGACAACTCCCTCCTCCTTGCTATGTAGCGGTAATGTGAGTCCAGTGTACCAGCAAGAGGAATTTTACGGCTCTGTGCTGTGAAAGCCCGTCTCTGCCTAAACCCCTCATCCCCCCTCCCACCTAATACCAGCCAAAACTGGTACAGCCACTTCCCAAACTGCATAAGACTCTATTGTTCTTTTGAAGTTATGTATACTGGCATCGATCAGGGCTAGAGATATAAGGATTATATATTCCGGATGTCCACTGAGAGATATAACTCACTAAAATCACTAGGAGCTACATCTAACGGAATGCAAGGAGCCGATTTCTCCATAAGCGGGTCATATAACTATGCCGTAATTATACTTAAAAGAACCCCCCTGACATGGTGAACATCCTGATTATTGTGTTGTTCTCATACGAGGTTCATTCAGCGAGTTTGGTATAGAAATGGTTTGCCATAACTCTAAGAAAGGGGAGGATTCAGCCTCTGAGTGATGTCTCACTTATTTCCCAGCCCAAAACCAAGACACTCCTCCTGTGGTGACATCAGTCTTCACTAGTCTTTGTCCTGGGTCTAGCTGCGAGACAGATGTGTGATGCATCTAGATGTATGCCCATCCCCCACAGCACACGGTCAGCCGTGAGATGAAATTATATGAACCAAATTTAGGTGTTTTTTCAACTTTAATCCCATTTTATTTGTAATTGTACTGTACATACCATACTTGTCTACTTTTATAATGCCTTTTCATACTTTTATAAACACTGCCTACCTTTTGGAGTAAAATATATAAAATCACTAGCTTTGTCTCTCCTTGCTCTATAACGTACTATCACGTTGTTGGCACGATAATGTATAAAATGGAGTAGGATTTTTCATTTTCCCTGTTATCACGCACGCTGTGGGCTCTGACCCCCCTTCTCTCTTTGCTTCTTCTGCTGTATGTGTGTGAATCCCAAACCTCTCATGTCCTCCCACCACAAGAATGTTTATGACCTCTGTAGCTGCAATAGACAATTCTCCATCTAGTACCAGCTGAAACTGGTGTAGTCTCTCTCTCAAAAGACATGAGGTTCTTTGTTCTATTATAGCAAGATATTGGGCCACCGATTTGGGCTAGAAAAATAAGTACATATTGCGAATTCCCATCGGTAGATCTGTTAATCACTGTAAGCGCTAGCAGCTAAACACAACGAGTACAAAGTGCAGATTACTCCTGAACTGTGTGGACCAACTAGTGAGAGTACGGTATCATTAGAAAGCAAATTTTAATATAAGATGAATGATGGGTGTGCTGTGACTCTGCTGTAGGAGGGTGGTGCTGTTATGGACAGTAAGGAACACGCTGTTACTTTAAGAGACTGTACCCCCTTGTCTGGCAGGAAGGAATGTCCTGCTTCTCCCCTGCAATAGACTGTGTGAATGAACTGGGCTGTGCAGATGGCAGGGGTGGAGCCTGAACAGCGTGTGTGAGCTGAGGCTGCTGCAGAGAGAACTTTGTGCTGATAGCTGCAAGGGAGGAGAACTGTGGCCTGATATAGCTGCAAGAGACGACCCCCAGCCTGTAACGGAATGGACTTGTGAGATTTGACAAACTTTTCTGGGTGCAGCGAGGGTGGCTGTCCTGTATTAATTCGAGGAGCCACGAAGAAACCGAAAAAGGGATTTACAGTTTCCAGGAGCAGCTCCAGGACCCAGAAGCAAGGAGAAGTCCACGTTTCACAGAGCTGACAGAAAGCCGTGCGTACCACCGTACTAGACTGTAGGGCCCCCCCGGGACTGGATCTGAGTCCCCAACATCACCGTGAGTTTGTTCCTGCTTTGTGCACATGTCAGGGCCTAGTGTAGGCTTCAATAGTCAGTACACGAGAGCCGTGAGGCCTGCTTAGTAAAGGCCAGGGAGGTTATACCTAGAGTAGCATCATTCTTTGTTTATTGTTTGCATTTACTTGTGTGACATATCGAGTCTGTAACAGTCGGAGCACTGTGCTATTTTACAGACAAGCTAAAGGATATAACTCTTGTAAATTATCTTTTGCCATTGCATACCCCGTTTATATCTTCCTCATCCACTTCATTCCTTGCCTTCCAATAAATCTACTTTTTGTTGTTTGCACCTCATCTTGTTTACAGTAGTCTTCCTGCACCATGGTGGTCCCCCGGCCATCACTTCACTGCCATGTTCTGAAGCCAAGATATGAGAATTATAAGTATTGCTGGTACAATCTGTAACTTTGAGGAGAGGGGAGGGTGAAGGCAAACCAGCCCCTTTAGTGATTAAACAAGCCTGCTGTTACAAGTTACTGCACTCAACCCAACCTTCACTCGTGCCTGGGATTTCACTACAGAAAGACCTCCTGATGCACTGAGACATTTGGCTCCACCTACCAGCATGGTTAGCTGAAATGATCTAAGCAAATGTGTGTTTTATCTTTCTTTAATCCGTTTTTTTTTATAATTGCTGTACATACTTTAAATTGTCTCATATTGTAAAATCTTGATGTACCTTTTATAAACACTGCCTAATCTTTTTATGGAGTAAAAGTTATATTTACTAGCTTCGTTCACTGGTTCTGAAATGTACCCTAAGTCTTCGGAAGTTAATTATGCTACTAATTTGGGTTGGCTCAAACCCCTCTCTGTGAGAAATCTAGGCTGGTGGCAGCGAAGTGTGTTCTAGGCTAGGTAGGTGACGGAACGGGGTTTTATAAGCTATTGTCTGGCTGCGGCCTGAGCATTTATAATTCCCTCACCGCAGCATGCCTGCGAGCCCGTCTACAGTGAAGGTGCCCATCCGGCGACTAATTATCCCATGTGTAGTTCCCTGACTGACTTGAGGGTAAGGGGGGCGCCAGAGAGCTGCAAGTTACGAAGCGGAACTGGAAAGCTCGATATACATAAATCCCTGCAGTTCGTGATATTGTAGCGGCAGTGGGATAACTAAAATAAGCTGCAGGGAGAGGAGCCCGGTCTGTGCCCCCTCATACACTGCACACACTGGATAGAGATATATATATATAACAGGAGCTGCAGGGAGCGGAGCCGCCACCTGTGTCCCCCCATACACTGCACACACTCGATATATATACAGTACAGACCGAAAGTTTGGACACACCTTCTCATTTAAAGATTTTTTTGTATTTTCATGACTATGAAAATTGTACATTCACACTGAAGGCATCAAAACTATGAATTAACACATGTGGAATTATATACTTAACAAAAAAGTGTGAAACAACTGAAATTATGTCTTATATTCTAGGTTCTTCAAAGTAGCCACCTTTTGCTTTGATGACTGCTTTGCACACTCTTGGCATTCTCTTGATGAGCTTGAAGAGGTAGTCACCGGGAATGGTCTTCACTTCACAGGTGTGCCCTGTCAGGTTTAATAAGTGGGATTTCTTGCCTTATAAATGGGGTTGGGACCATTAGTTGTGTTGTGTATCTGGTGGATACACAGCTGATAGTCCTACTGAATAGACTGTTAGAATTTGTATTATGGCAAGAAAAAAGCAGCTCAGTAAAGAAAAACGAGTGGCCATCATTACTTTAAGAAATGAAGGTCAGTCGGTCCGAAAAATTGGGAAAACTCTGAAAGTGTCCCCAAGTGTAGTGGCAAAAACCATCAAGCGTTACAAAGAAACTGGCTCACATGAGGACCGCCCCAGGAAAGGAAGACCAAGAGTCACCTCTGCTTCTGAGGATAAGTTTATCCGAGTCACCAGCCTCAGAAATCGCAGGTTAACAGCAGCTCAGATTAGAGACCAGGTCAATGCCACACAGCGTTCTAGCAGCAGACACATCTCTACAACAACTGTTAAGAGGAGACTTTGTGCAGCAGGCCTTCATGGTAAAATAGCTGCTAGGAAACCACTGCTAAGGACAGGCAACAAGCAGAAGAGACTTGTTTGAGCTAAAGAACACAAGGAATGGACATTAGACCAGTGGAAATCTGTGCTTTAGTCTCATGAGTCCAAATTTGAGATCTTTGGTTCCAACCACCGTGTCTTTGTGTGATGCAGAAAAGGTGAACGGATGGACTCTACATGCCTGGTTCCCACCGTGAAGCATGGAGGAGGAGGTGTGATGGTGTGGGGGGGCTTTGGTGGTGACACTGTTGGGGATTTATTCAAAATTGAAGGCATACTGAACCAGCATGGCTACCACAGCATCTTGCAGCGGCATGCTATTCCATCCGGTTTGCGTTTAGTTGGACCGTCATTTATTTTTCAACAGGACAATGACCCCAAACACCTCCAGGCTGTGTAAGGGCTATTGACCAAGAAGGAGAGTGATGGGGGGCTACGCCAGATGACCTGGCCTCCACAGTCACCAGACCTGAACCCAATCGAGATGGTTTGGGGTGAGCTGGACCGCAGAGTGAAGGCAAAAGGGCCAACAAGTGCTAAGCATCATGGGAACTCCTTCAAGATTGTTGGAAGACCATTCCCGGTGACTACCTCTTGAAGCTCATCAAGAGAATGCCAAGAGTGTGCAAAGCAGTCATCAAAGCAAAAGGTGGCTACTTTGAAGAACCTAGAATATAAGACATAATTTCAGTTGTTTCACACTTTTCGTCACTGAGCCTGCGCACTGCTGCATGTGGGGAAGTGACGGAGCAGGAGATAGTGCAGACACTGCTGCTGTGCCCTGTGCTATAGCTGCTAATGGTACTACAATGTATGGGGGCCTGTGTATGACGCTGCAGTGCGCAGGCTCAGTGACGCAGCAGTGCGCAGGCTCAGTGACGCAGCAGTGCGCAGGCTCAGTGACGCAGCAGTGCGCAGGCTCAGTGACGCAGCAGTGCGCAGGCTCAGTGACGCAGCAGTGCGCAGGCTCAGTGACGCAGCAGTGCGCAGGCTCAGTGACGCAGCAGTGCGCAGGCTCAGTGACGCAGCAGTGCGCAGGCTCAGTGACGCTGCAGAGCGGCTCCTTCCATTCACAGCAGGGACCGCCCCCAGACACGCCCACTACACAGACTGGTGAGGCGTCCGGCACTTCCGGCTCTCGCATGCGGATCCTTTCTTCAGTCCGCGTGTTTCCGGCGGTGCCCGGAAGTGGCAGCACCTGTTTCCATAGTGACCCGGTTGTGGCTAAATCCAAGTCGGCTAAAGGACCTGGTCCCTCTGCCGACTTGGATTTAGCCGGCTCAGTATAGAGAAAGCTAAATCCCAGTCGGCTAAGGGACCAGGTCCTTCTGTGCACTGGGATTTAGCTTTCTCACACAGTCGCTATTTCCCAGTCAGCAGAGGGACCAGGTCCTTTAGTGACTTGGTTTTATCCTGCTCTATATAAGATGCTAAATCCCAGTAGACAGAAGGACCCTTATTGTATATAGATAGATATATATGGATCCTGTCGTGTCATTTTTTGGAGCCGCAGACTAAATATGACATCTGATCGTGATCACACATTTATTTATATGTGACGATTATACGCAAGAATTTTCCCCTTAATCCCAGTGTGTACAATATTCTGCGCCAATCTCATCTGCGTCCCGTTTTATTTTCTGGTGATCATTTTTGTAGATTACACAACCACAGATTTTTTTCCATGCATGCACCTAGGAGTGTTTTAACCCTCGGGCGATTTTCCGTTTTTTAACATTTTTTTTCCTTCCCATAACTTATTTTTCCATCCACATCGCCGTTGGGATTTTTTTTTTTATTTTGGCGGGACGTTATTATTGATACCATTTTGGCGCGGATACCATGTTTTGATCACCTCTTATTTCATTTTATTGCAATGTTGCAGCGACAAAAAAAACGTAATTATGGCGTTTCGAGTTTACTTCTCGTTATGCCGTTTACCAATCAGATTATTTTATATTTTCATTGGTCAGACATTTCTGAACACATCAATTCCCAATTTATTTTTTTTAATGGAGCAAAAGCGATATTTTTTTTTCTTATATTTTTATGATATATGACGTAATTTGTAGATCACACAACCACAGGAGTGATTTAACTCTCCGGCGATTTTCATTTTTTTTATATTTTTTTTTTCCTGCCCATAACTTATTTTTCCATCCACATCGCCTTTGGGATTTTTTTTTTTATTTTGGCGGGACGTTCTTATTGATGCCATTTTGGCGCGGATACCATGTTTTGATCACCTCTTATTTCATTTTATTGCAATGTTGCGGCGACCAAAAAATAGTCATTATGGTGTTTCGAGTTTTTTTCTCGTTATGCCGTTTACTGATCAGATTATTTTACATTTTGATTGGTCAGACCTTTCTGAACACGACAAGTCCCAATTTCCAATTTTTTTTTTTTTTTTAAATGGAGCAAAAGTGATATTTTTTTATATATTTTTATGATATATGATGCAACTACATCATGCGTTGTGAAGGGGTCAATTGTATAACTATTGGCCAAATGGACCAGGTCCTTCTGCCGACTTGGATTTAGCCGGCTCAGTATAGAGAAAGCTAAATCACGGTCGGCTAAAGGACCAGGTCCCTCTGTGCACTGGGATTCCGCTTTCTCACACAGAGTCGGCTATTTCCAAGTCGGCAGAGGGACCAGGTCCTTTAGCCGACTTGGATTTATCCTGCTCTATATAAGATGCTAAATCCCAGTAGACAGAAGGACCCTTATTGTATATAGATATATATGAATCCTGTCATGTGATTTTTTTTGCAGTAATATTGAGCCGCAGACTAAATATGACATCTGATCACACATTTATTTATATGCGACAATTATACGCAAGAATTTTCCCCTTAATCCCAGTGTGTACAATATTCTGCGCCAATCTCATCTGCGTCCCGTTTTATTTACTGGTGATCATTTTTGTAGATCACACAACCACAATTTTTTTTACATGCATGCACCTAGGAGTGTTTTAACCCTCGGGTGAATTTCCTTTTATTAGAAAAAAAAATTCCTTCCCATAACTTATTTATTTTTCCATCCACATCGCACATGGGAATTTTTTTTATTTTGGCGGGACGTTCTTATTGATGCCATTTTGGCGCGGATACCATGTTTTGATCACCTCTTATTTCATTTTATTGCAATGTTGCGGCGACCAAAAAAAGTCATTATGGTGTTTCGAGTTTTTTTCTCGTTATGCCGTTTACTGATCAGATTATTTTACATTTTGATTGGTCAGACCTTTCTGAACACTTAAATTCCAAATTTGTGTATTTTTTTAATTGAGCAAAAGCAATATATTTTTTTCTCATATTTCTATGATATATGATGTAACTGCATCATGCGTTGTGAAGGGGTTAATACTATAATTATTGACCAAATGGACCAGGTCCTTCTGCCAGCTTGAATTTAGCCTGCCCTCTGTGAGAAAGCTAAATCCCGGTCGGCTAAAGGACCAGGTCCCTGTGAGTGTTTTAATACTAGATCTAGTAGGTTAAAGGACCAGGTCCTTCTTTCAACTTGGATTTATCCTGGTCTCTGTGAGAAAACTAAATCCCAGTTGGCTAAAGGACCAGGTCCCTGTGAGTGTTTTAATACTAGACCTAGCAAGCTAAAGGACCAGATCCTTCTGCCAACTTGGATTTAGCCTGCTCTCTGTGAGAAAGCTAAATCCCATTCGGCTAAGGCCTCTTTCACACTTCCTTTTCTTGCAATCCGTCGCAATCCGTCATTTTGGGCAAAAACGGATCCTGCAAATGTGCTCGCAGGATGCGTTTTTTTACCACACGTCGCGTCCGTCATGCTACGGATCCGTCGTGTTTTGGTGGACCGTCGTCACAAAAAAATGTTCAATGTAACGTGTTTTTGTACGTCGCGTCCGCCATTTTCGACCGCGCATGCGCGGCCGAAACTCCGCCCCCTCCTCCCCAGACTGCAGAATGGGCAGCGGATGCGTCAAAAAACTGCATCCGCTGCCCACGTCGTGCAAAACTTTCACAACGTCCGTCGGTACGTCGGCCCGACGCATTGCGACGAAAGATGATCTACTAGATCTAGCAGGCTAAAAGACCAGGTCCTTCTGCCAACTTGAATTTAGCCTGCTCACTGTGAGAAAGCTAAATCCAAGTGGGATAAAGGACCAGGTCCCTTGAAGTGGTTTAATACCAGACTTAGGCTAGGGTCACATTGCGTTATGTTGTATTGTATATTGGGCGTGCGCTAGCGATTTGAGTGACGGACCGCGAACACTGCTTGCAGCGTTCGCGGTCCGTTCCTCGCTAGCGCAGATCGGGGATCTGCGCTAGCGGGATCGGCTAATGCGATCCCTTTTGGGACGTTGCGTTAGCGCAGTCCATAGCGCTATGCGCTAAATGGACTGCCCTAACGCAATGTGACCCTAGCCTTAGTAAGCTAAAACACCAGGTCCTTCTGCCCACTTAGATTTAGCTTGCTGTATGTAACAAATTCTAGTGGGCAACGCAGTCCAACAGTGATTCACCATCTGATGCACTGTAATGATTCCACTGGTTCACTGTCGGACTTCCGTACTGTAGTGCCCCTGTGTCACGCATGGGGCAGTCCGGCAATCCAACCTACTACAATGTTTCCGCCAGGTTATGCGTATTGCCGGTCACTGTGCTCCTTGAGTTCACCTCAAGTGACAGTTGACAGCTCAGAGGGTTCTGTGATAACCGCAAACTGTAATCTCCAGTGACCTCACAGGTGGTGGCTTCCATGCCACCCTTAGGCCGTGGTCACACTCGGCGTAAGACAATACGGTCCGTAATTTACGGCCGTAATACGCAGAAAAGTCCCCAAAATAGTGGTCCGTATCTCCTCCGTAGGCAGGATGTGTCAGCGTATTTTGCGCATGGCATCCTCCGTATGTAATCCGTATGGCATCCGTACTGCAAGATTTTCTCGCAGGCTAGCAAAACCAACATATGGACATACAATGGATCTATGTGCTCAAAAAATCGTAACAACATATATACTGTCTATATATATATATATATATACAGTGGGGCAAAAAAGTATTTAGTCAGTCAGCAATAGTGCAAGTTCCACCACTTAAAAGGATGAGAGGCGTCTGTAATTTACATCATAGGTAGACCTCAACTATGGGAGACAAACTGAAAAAAAAAAAAATCCAGAAAATCACATTGTCTGTTTTTTTAACATTTTATTTGCATATTATGGTGGAAAATAAGTATTTGGTCAGAAACAAAATTTCATCTCAATACTTTGTAATATATCCTTTGTTGGCAATGACAGAGGTCAAACGTTTTCTGTAAGTCTTCACAAGGTTGCCACACTTTGTTGTTGGTATGTTGGCCCATTCCTCCATGCAGATCTCCTCTAGAGCAGTGATGTTTTTGGCTTTTCGCTTGGCAACACGGACTTTCAACTCCCTCCAAAGGTTTTCTATAGGGTTGAGATCTGGAGACTGCCTAGGCCACTCCAGGACCTTGAAATGCTTCTTACGAAGCCACTCCTTCGTTGCCCTGGCGGTGTGCTTTGGATCATTGTCATGTTGAAAGACCCAGCCACGTTTCATCTTCAATGCCCTTGCTGATGGAAGGAGGTTTGCACTCAAAATCTCACGATACATGGCCCCATTCATTCTTTCATGTACCCGGATCAGTCGTCCTGGCCCCTTTGCAGAGAAACAGCCCCAAAGCATGATGTTTCCACCACCATGCTTTACAGTAGGTATGGTGTTTGATGGATGCAACTCAGTATTCTTTTTCCTCCAAACACGACAAGTTGTGTTTCTACCAAACAGTTCCAGTTTGGTTTCATCAGACCATAGGACATTCTCCCAAAACTCCTCTGGATCATCCAAATGCTCTCTAGCAAACTTCAGACGGGCCCGGACATGTACTGGCTTAAGCAGTGGGACACGTCTGGCACTGCAGGATCTGAGTCCATGGTGGCGTAGTGTGTTACTTATGGTAGGCCTTGTTACATTGGTCCCAGCTCTCTGCAGTTCATTCACTAGGTCCCCCCGCGTGGTTCTGGGATTTTTGCTCACCGTTCTTGTGATCATTCTGACCCCACGGGGTGGGATTTTGCGTGGAGCCCCAGATCGAGGGAGATTATCAGTGGTCTTGTATGTCTTCCATTTTCTAATTATTGCTCCCACTGTTGATTTCTTCACTCCAAGCTGGTTGGCTATTGCAGATTCAGTCTTCCCAGCCTGGCGCAGGGCTACAATTTTGTTTCTGGTGTCCTTTGACAGCTCTTTGGTCTTCACCATAGTGGAGTTTGGAGTCAGACTGTTTGAGGGTGTGCACAGGTGTCTTTTTATACTGATAACAAGTTTAAACAGGTGCCATTACTACAGGTAATGAGTGGAGGAAAGAGGAGACTCTTAAAGAAGAAGTTACAGGTCTGTGAGAGCCAGAAATCTTGATTGTTTGTTTCTGACCAAATACTTATTTTCCACCATAATATGCAAATAAATTGTTAAAAAAACAGACAATGTGATTTTCTGGATTTTTTTTTCTCAGTTTGTCTCCCATAGTTGAGGTCTACCTATGATGTAAATTACAGACGCCTCTCATCTTTTTAAGTGGTGGAACTTGCACTATTGCTGACTGACTAAATACTTTTTTGCCCCACTGTATATATATATATATACTAGATTGTGGCCCGATTCTAACGCATCGGGTATTCTAGAATATGCATGCCCCCGTAGTATATGGACAATGTTGATTCCAGAATTCGCGGCAGACTGTGCCCGTCGCTGATTGGTCGAGGCAACCTTTATGACATCATCGTCGCCATGGCAACCATTATGACATCATCGTCGCTGTGCCCGTTGATGATTGGTCGAGGCCTGGCGGCCTTGACCAATCAGAGACGCGGGATTTCCAGGACAGACAGACAGACGGAAAAACCCTTAGGCAATTATATATATAGATATCTATAATATAACGCTGGGAGCGTCACTCTGTCCGAAGCCTTTATAGACTGCGCAAGCACCGGCGCAGTCTGGGCCTCACAGAGTGACGCTCCCGGGAGATCGCGGTATGCGTTAACACTGAACGCACCCCGCGATCTCCACCGGAGAGTCAGGGACCGCCAGGAGGGTGATTATCGGCTATATTCACCTGTCCCGTTCCACCGCTGCACGCCGCCATCTTCCTGGTCCTCGGCCTGTGACCTTCAGTTCAGAGGGCGCGATGACGCGCTTAATGCGCGCCGGCGCCACCCTCTGACTGAACAGTCACAGCCAGAGGACCGGGAAGATGGCGGCACGCAGCGGTGGAACGGAGGACAGGTGAATATAGTAAGTGCTGGGGGGCCTGAGCTGGCGGCGATACCGGCACCTGACCCCCACAGCGCGCCGGTGTCCCCGCCTGCTCAGGCCCCCCAGCACTCGGCGCCGAGCGGGTCAGAGGCAGCAGGGCCGAGCGGGTCAGAGGCAGCGGGGCCGAGCGGGTCAGAGGCAGCGGGCCGAGCGGGTCAGAGCAGAGTGTGGCAGATGTAGCAGGCAGGGTGTGGCAGATGTAGCAGAGCTGAGTGTGGCAGATGTAGCAGAGCTGAGTGTGGCAGGATGGGAGCAGCCCATGTCAGAATGGGGACGCAGGATGGAGCAGCACATGACAGGATGGGGACGCAGGATGGAGCAGCACATGACAGGATGGGGGCGCAGGATGGAGCAGCACATACCAGGATGGAGACCATATACCAATATAAATGCTCGCCACCCGGGCGTAGAACGGGTTCAATAGCTAGTATATGTATATATATATATATATATATATATATATATATATATATATATATATATGTCAGTAGACACATATATGTATATATATTAATATTTCATCCAGCGCAAGATAGCAAAAGCCGGCAATTGAATTACCGGCTTTAAAGCTATCTCCTTCCTAAACCCGACATGATATGAGACATGGTTTACATACAGTAAACCATCGCATATCCCCATTTTTTTGCATATTCCACACTACTAATGCTAGTAGTGTGTATGTGCAAAATTTGGGCGCTCTAGCTATTAAAGGGTTAAATGGCGGAAAAAATTGGCGTGGGCTCCCGTGCAATTTTCTCCGCCAGAGTAGTAAAGCCAGTGACTGAGGGCAGATATTAATAGCCTGGAGAGGGTCCATGGGTATTGGCCCCCCTGGCTAAAAACATCTGCCCCCAGAAAAGGCACATCTGGAAGATGCGCCTATTCTGGCACTTGGCCACTCTCTTCCCACTCCCGTGTAGCAGTGGGATATGGGGTAATGAAGGGTTAATGTCACCTTGCTATTGTAAGGTGACATTAAGCCAGATTAATAATGGAGAGGCTTCAATTATGACACCTATCCATTATTAATCCAATTGTATGAAATGGTTAAAAAACACACACACACACACATTATTACAAAGTCTTTTAATGAAATACAAACACAGGTTGTTGGAATATTTTATTATCCTGGTAATCCACCTGAAGACCCTCGCTCTGTAACAAAGGAAAAATATAAAAAACAATATCTCATACCTTCTGATGATCTGTCACGTCCCACGATGTAAATCCATCTGAAGGGGTTAAAATATTTTACAGGCAGGAGCTATGCTATAATGCAGCTGTGCTCCTGCCTGTAAAACCCCAGCGAATGAATGGAAAGTAGGTCAATGACCTGTAGTTTCTCCATTCGCGGTGATGCGCCCTCTGCTGGTTGTCCTCATAAGACCTCGAGGCTGGGAAAATATTCTGAAAAGTTCCCATGCTCGAGATCATATGAGGACAACCAGCAGAAGTGTCTATCAACCATATCCTCCTTCTTCACCTCTCGCTTCCTAAAACTCAATGTAGACAATACCGAACTCATCATCTTTCCTCCATCTCGCGTATCCCCCCTACCTGATCTATCTATTATGGTAAGCGGCATCACGCTCTCTCCCACACCTGAAATCCGCTGCCTCGCGGATGGGAAAATATTCTGAAAAGTTCCCAGGCTCGAGTTCATATGAGGACATCCAGCAGAGGGCGCATCACCGCGACTTGAGGTAACTACAGGTCATTCCCCTACATTCCATTAATTCCCCGGGTTTTTACAGCCACGAGCACAGCTGCATTAGCAGAGCTACTGGGTGTAAAATGATTTAACCCCTTCAGATGGATTTAAAGCGTGGGACAAAACTGAACGACGGAAGGTATGGAATATTGTTGTTTGTTTTGTTTAACTTTGTTTCAGGTGACAAGTGTCTTCAGGTGGATTAAGAGTATAATAAAATACTAAAACAACCTGTGTCTTTATTTCATTAAAATTCTTTGCAATAATGTGTGTGTTTTATTAACCATTTCATACAATTGGATTAATAATGGATAGGTGTCATAATTGAAGCCTCTCCATTATTAATCTGGCTTAATGTCACCTTACAATAGCAAGGTGACATTAACCCTTCATTACTCCATATCCCACCGCTACACGGGAGTGGGAAGAGAGAGGCTACATGCCAGAATAGGCGCATCTTCCAGATGTGCCTTTTCTGGGGTGGCTGGGGGCAGATGTTTTAAGCTTGGAGGGTGGGGGGAGTGGCAATAACCATGGTCCCTCTCCAGGCTATTAATATCTGCCCTCAGTCACTGGCTTTCCCACTCTGGTGGAGAAAATTGCGTGGGAGCCCACGACAATGTTTTCCGCGATTTTACCCTTTAACTTAATAGATAGAGCCCCCAAATTTTACACCAAGGCACTTCTTACATTACTAAAGAGGAATATGTAATAAAAGAAGAGATATGAGATGGTTTACTGTATGTAACCATGTCTCATATCATGTCGGGTTGGGGAAGGAGATAGGAAAATCCGGCAATTGAATTACCGGCTTTTCTGCTATCTAGCGCTGCATGGAATATTAATATATATATATATGTGTGTGTGTCTCACTGATATATATATATATACAGTGGGGCAAAAAAGTATTTAGTCAGTCAGCAATAGTGCAAGTTCCACCACTTGAAAAGATGAGAGGCGTCTGTAATTTACATCATAGGTAGACCTCAACTATGGGAGACAAACTGAGAAAAAAAAATCCAGAAAATCACATTGTCTGTTTTTTTTAACATTTTATTTGCATATTATGGTGGAAAATAAGTATTTGGTCAGAAACAAACAATCAAGATTTCTGGCTCTCGCAGACCTGTAACTTCTTCTTTAAGAGTCTCCTCTTTCCTCCACTCATTACCTGTAGTAATGGCACCTGTTTAAACTTGTTATCAGTATAAAAAGACACCTGTGCACACCCTCAAACAGTCTGACTCCAAACTCCACTATGGTGAAGACCAAAGAGCTGTCAAAGGACACAAGAAACAAAATTGTAGCCCTGCACCAGGCTGGGAAGACTGAATCTGCAATAGCCAACCAGCTTGGAGTGAAGAAATCAACAGTGGGAGCAATAATTAGAAAATGGAAGACATACAAGACCACTGATAATCTCCCTCGATCTGGGGCTCCACGCAAAATCCCACCCCGTGGGGTCAGAATGATCACAAGAACGGTAAGCAAAAATCCCAGAACCACGCGGGGGGACCTAGTGAATGAACTGCAGAGAGCTGGGACCAATGTAACAAGGCCTACCATAAGTAACACACTACGCCACCATGGACTCAGATCCTGCAGTGCCAGACGTGTCCCACTGCTTAAGCCAGTACATGTCCGGGCCCGTCTGAAGTTTGCTAGAGAGCATTTGGATGATCCAGAGGAGTTTTGGGAGAATGTCCTATGGTCTGATGAAACCAAACTGGAACTGTTTGGTAGAAACACAACTTGTCGTGTTTGGAGGAAAAAGAATACCGAGTTGCATCCATCAAACACCATACCTACTGTAAAGCATGGTGGTGGAAACATCATGCTTTGGGGCTGTTTCTCTGCAAAGGGGCCAGGACGACTGATCCGGGTACATGAAAGAATGAATGGGGCCATGTATTGTGAGATTTTGAGTGCAAACCTCCTTCCATCAGGAAGGGCATTGAAGATGAAACGTGGCTGGGTCTTTCAACATGACAATGATCCAAAGCACACCGCCAGGGCAACGAAGCAGTGGCTTCGTAAGAAGCATTTCAAGGTCCTGGAGTGGCCTAGCCAGTCTCCAGATCTCAACCCTATAGAAAACCTTTGGAGGGAGTTGAAAGTCCGTGTTGCCAAGCGAAAAGCCAAAAACATCACTGCTCTAGAGGAGATCTGCATGGAGGAATGGGCCAACATTCCAACAACAGTGTGTGGCAACCTTGTGAAGACTTACAGAAAACGTTTGACCTCTGTCATTGCCAACAAAGGATATATTACAAAGTATTGAGATGAAATTTTGTTTCTGACCAAATACTTATTTTCCACCATAATATGCAAATAAAATGTTAAAAAAAACAGACAATGTGATTTTCTGGATTTTTTTTTCTCAGTTTGTCTCCCATAGTTGAGGTCTACCTATGATGTAAATTACAGACGCCTCTCATCTTTTTAAGTGGTGGAACTTGCACTATTGCTGAATGACTAAATACTTTTTTGCCCCACTGTATATATCCCTATACTATGTATAGACATTTATTTTAGCTATTCTATTCTAACCTGTCAGTGAGATTTAACTGTACACCGCACTGAATTGCCGGCTTTTCTATAGAACACCGCTGCGTATTTCTCGCAAGTCACACTGTTGGTCCGTGTGTAATCCGTATTTTTCTCGCCCCCATAGACTTTCATTGGCGTTTTTTTTTTGCGCAATACGCTGACAAACGCAGCATGCTGCGATTTTCTACGGCCGTAAAAGACCGTATAATACGGATCTATAAAATACGGCAGATAGGAGCTGGGCCATAGAGAATCATTGTACCGTGTGCAATCCGTATTTTCTACACCTCTCATACATCCGTAAAACTCGCTAGAGTGACGCCGGCCTAACTCTCGACTCTGCCCTGTCCATCAAACCGCATGTTCAAACTCTTGCCACCTCCTGTCGCCTCCAACTCAAACATATTGCCAGAATCCGTCCCTTCCTCTGCCCTCAATCTACTAAAACGCTTGTGCATGCCCTCATCATCTCTCGCCTCGACTACTGCAACACCCTCCTCTGTGGCCTCCCTGCTAACTCTCTTGCACCACTCCAGTCTGTCCTCAACTCTGCTGCCCGGCTAATCCACCTCTCTCCTCCCCTCTGCAAATCCCTCCACTGGCTCCCAATTCCCCAACGAATCCAATTCAAACTACTAACACTGATCTACAAAGCCATCCACAACCTGTCCCCTCCCTATATCTCTGAACTATTCTCCCAATATCTTCCCTCACGTAATCTTCGATCCTCCCAAGACCTCCTACTCTCCTCCACACTTATTCATTCCTCACACAACCGTCTCCAAGATTTCTCCCCAATATCCCCCATCCTCTGGAATTCAACACCTCAACACGTCTGATTAGCCACCAGTGCCACCACCCTCGGATCCTTCAGACAGAACCTGAAAACCCATCTCTTCAGGAAAGCCTACAACCTGCAATAACCATTCTGCCGCCTCCCCACCACCAGAGCTGCTGCACCCCCGACCTTCTGTCTCTTCCCCATTATCCCATAGAACATAAATCCGCAAGGACAGGGTCCTCTCCCCTCTGTACCCGTCTGTCATTGTAAATTTGTTCACTGTAAATGATATCTATAACCCTGTATGTAACCCCTTTCTCATGTACAGCACCATGGAATTAATTATGCTATATAAATAATAATAATTCATGCCAGGCTGCCCAGAGGCAAAGACAAACTGTCCTCTGTGGGAGGTGTATGGTCTATGTCCTCCCTGCCATGCTCCAGTGATGCCCGTCAGCTACTTTGAGTGCCACCCTGTTGTGTTCACGACATGGTGAAGTGTTGTTCCACAGAGCTACTCGCCCGTGCGTGCTGCAGCTGAAACTCCAGTATTGCTTCTGCTCGCACAGCCTCTACAGCGTATTCACCTTTTGAGTTCCACCTTGTTGATGTCACATATGAGGCGCTGATCGAGAAGGTAGAAGTGAAGCTGCAGCGCAGACCGTCGAGCAGCTGCAGGGTGTGAACGCCATAATCGTGCACAGACGACCTCTCACATATGGTAATTTTTAAGAAAGATTTGCACCACCAAACTTGACACGTGTGCCAGGCAAGGGATGTGGTCAAACCAGCTAGGCCTAGAGCTGTTACCAGATTCCGCCCGTTATTGCACACCACCAGGTCTGGATTTAGGTCCAGCGGCACCAACCACTCATCAGTCTCGTTTATTCCTTGTCCACAGCTCTTGCGCAGTATGGAACTTGTCCCCCAAAATGATGAGTTTGAGAACAGCCTACTGTCTTTTCCCCCTGGCTGTGTTGAAGTTGCAGGTGCTAGTCTTACTGCTAGGTGATGGAGTAAGTGGAGTAGGCCACATGGGCAGAGCAATGTCCAACAATAGATGTAGGACATGCGCTTGGACGCCTTCCTCCTCTGTCCCAGCTGCCACATTTACCCAGTGTGCAGATAGGGAGATGTAACGTCCCTGCCAATACTTACTGGTCCACGTATCGGTAGTTATCTGGACCGTGCCACTGATGGCGTTGCACAGTGCACACCTGATTTTGGTTGCAACATGTGTGTGCTGGGCAGGGATGGCCAACTTGAAACATTAGTGGTGGATGAGAGCCACGTACTTCGCAACAGCCACCACCATCTTTTTTTTAAATGGTTTTTCTCCATCAGCTGGAATGGCAGTGTTTAAAGGCCAGGAATTGGTAAATGCTGTTATTCAGGGCCTGTGGGCGGGTAGTGGGGTATTTCCTCTTTATGGGGTTTGGGTGATGGAGAGATGAACACTTCCATGGGACAGGGTGGAGATGCTTGGTGACACTGCTGGTGCTGTCACATCCTGTCTTTGCGGGTAGGCTGTTGTTCGTGAGCTGGATGAAGAGGTCAAGACCGCAGCAGAAGAGGGAGCAGGAGGAAAGCTCACATCTGTCATGTTTTTTAAGGTGTCTACTCTACTGCAGCTCGTACTTAGAACTCAGATGCAGGTGGTGCTCAGGTTAAGAAAATGTTTAAAAAAAAAAAAATCAGAAGAGACTGCTTCATGACTTTGGGCTGATACTGCTTGGCCGATTTGCAAGGGGGTGAGGTGGTAGAAAGATGCCCACGGTCCTCAGGTGAAAACTGCGCTTTCAGCAGTGGACCCATTGGAAGGAACTAGAGGCGCTCTCAGCCATCCAAACACCGTCTGCACATGTTCTTGCCTCACTATCCATCCAGCGGTGCTCGTGCCTAGGATATGGTGCACAACATCCCGTGGACTGCATGCACCAGAGGAACGTGTTTCATGTAGACACGTAACGGGCCAGATCAACTATGTCACCTCCACCACAACCTTCATTTGATGCTCTCCTCATGTCACTCCCCCAACAATAATTCCCAGTAGAGAAGAGGCTGAATTAGGGCACTCTGAACCATGCTTCATTACTGGCAGCGTGCATCAGGTTATTACAGCATGCTGCACAAGGGTGGTAAATAAACAGGATATGGTAATTGTCTAAATTTTTCTATTAAAAAAAATAAATAAATTTTAAAATTTGAGAATCATTAGTGGTTGATACCCTTTTAAAGGAGAAGTGTAGCAATGATTGCAGCCAGCGTCTTGGGAGTCTCCTCCGGTCTTTATCAGGCTCAGTATAGGAGGAGGCTTACAGCAGTGGATACAGAAAGCGCTGCCGCCCTCATCCAGAACGGATCCACGATTTGTTCCCACTTCTCAGTGGTGGACTAGCCCAGTTTTTATTAATCTTACAGGACCATTTCCAGTTTTCCATATTACAGAATTGTATCTTTATAAATGTCGCACTGATGGGCCGTATGGCATCCTATGCTTTCTGCTCACACCCATCTGATCTCAGTCACATTGCAGCTGAATACAGATCTGCCCGGCCTGATAGAAGAACATTGCTCCGAGGGCGGCCGACATTTACAGGATTGCCCTCATCAGATTTTTATGCTAACAAAAGCGAGATAAAATGGGAAGAGTGACATATTATACAGAACTGGCCATAAATAAGACAAGTGATGCAGAACTATCAATATGGGAGGGGGAAACAGTTGCGGCCAGAAATATTGCAGCAGTTCATAGATGAGGAGGGTGAGGTTTTATTGTCCTGTGATTTAGGTCTGATCCAGGGTTGTGAAGTCTCCAGGAGGTCTGAGGGGAACATTCCTTAATTGATAGAGCAAGA
The DNA here is from genome assembly GCF_032444005.1 of Ranitomeya imitator. Classification (NCBI taxonomy): domain Eukaryota; kingdom Metazoa; phylum Chordata; class Amphibia; order Anura; family Dendrobatidae; genus Ranitomeya; species Ranitomeya imitator. The sequence goes on along the minus strand of NC_091287.1, from coordinate 573,398,456 downwards.
CAAATACATTCGACATATTCATTCCAGCTGTGTCACAGGTCGTCAGAATTTTGTAAACCATTAGTACAAAAAAATTAAAATGTGAATATTGCCTAACATTCCAGAGATACATTATTCCTCTGGAAAATGTCACAGCCAGTCCCATCAGTACCAGCAGCAGTGAAACCCTCATAGAAAACCAGCTTATGTATTTTAAAGAAAAAACAATTATGGACTTAAAAAAAAACCAAAAAAAAAAAAACATACAGCTAGTCCGGCTGTATGGGCTACATGGAAGTGCGGGTCTGGTCTACTGGTGAGGACGTCCCTACAGATCGTTTCCCCAATAACCTGCAATGTGTAACTCAGCCTGATACAGATCCAACTGCGGGGCCGGGGAGGCGGAGGGGCCGACGGGGCCGGGGAGGCGGAGGGACCCGACGGGGCCGGGGAGGCGGAGGGACCCGACGGGGCCGGGGAGGCGGAGGGACCCGACGGGGCCGGGGAGGCGGAGGGACCCGACGGGGCCGGGGAGGCGGAGGGACCCGACGGGGCCGGGGAGGCGGAGGGACCCGACGGGGCCGGGGAGGCGGAGGGACCCGACGGGGCCGGGGAGGCGGAGGGACCCGACGGGGCCGGGGAGGCGGAGGGACCCGACGGGGCCGGGGAGGCGGAGGGACCCGACGGGGCCGGGGAGGCGGAGGGACCCGACGGGGCCGGGGAGGCGGAGGGACCCGACGGGGCCGGGGAGGCGGAGGGACCCGACGGGGCCGGGGAGGCGGAGGGACCCGACGGGGCCGGGGAGGCGGAGGGACCCGACGGGGCCGGGGAGGCGGAGGGACCCGACGGGGCCGGGGAGGCGGAGGGACCCGACGGGGCCGGGGAGGCGGAGGGACCCGACGGGGCCGGGGAGGCGGAGGGACCCGACGGGGCCGGGGAGGCGGAGGGACCCGACGGGGCCGGGGAGGCGGAGGGACCCGACGGGGCCGGGGAGGCGGAGGGACCCGACGGGGCCGGGGAGGCGGAGGGACCCGACGGGGCCGGGGAGGCGGAGGGACCCGACGGGGCCGGGGAGGCGGAGGGACCCGACGGGGCCGGGGAGGCGGAGGGACCCGACGGGGCCGGGGAGGCGGAGGGACCCGACGGGGCCGGGGAGGCGGAGGGACCCGACGGGGCCGGGGAGGCGGAGGGACCCGACGGGGCCGGGGAGGCGGAGGGACCCGACGGGGCCGGGGAGGCGGAGGGACCCGACGGGGCCGGGGAGGCGGAGGGACCCGACGGGGCCGGGGAGGCGGAGGGACCCGACGGGGCCGGGGAGGCGGAGGGACCCGACGGGGCCGGGGAGGCGGAGGGACCCGACGGGGCCGGGGAGGCGGAGGGACCCGACGGGGCCGGGGAGGCGGAGGGACCCGACGGGGCCGGGGAGGCGGAGGGACCCGACGGGGCCGGGGAGGCGGAGGGACCCGACGGGGCCGGGGAGGCGGAGGGACCCGACGGGGCCGGGGAGGCGGAGGGACCCGACGGGGCCGGGGAGGCGGAGGGACCCGACGGGGCCGGGGAGGCGGAGGGACCCGACGGGGCCGGGGAGGCGGAGGGACCCGACGGGGCCGGGGAGGCGGAGGGACCCGACGGGGCCGGGGAGGCGGAGGGACCCGACGGGGCCGGGGAGGCGGAGGGACCCGACGGGGCCGGGGAGGCGGAGGGACCCGACGGGGCCGGGGAGGCGGAGGGACCCGACGGGGCCGGGGAGGCGGAGGGACCCGACGGGGCCGGGGAGGCGGAGGGACCCGACGGGGCCGGGGAGGCGGAGGGACCCGACGGGGCCGGGGAGGCGGAGGGACCCGACGGGGCCGGGGAGGCGGAGGGACCCGACGGGGCCGGGGAGGCGGAGGGACCCGACGGGGCCGGGGAGGCGGAGGGACCCGACGGGGCCGGGGAGGCGGAGGGACCCGACGGGGCCGGGGAGGCGGAGGGACCCGACGGGGCCGGGGAGGCGGAGGGACCCGACGGGGCCGGGGAGGCGGAGGGACCCGACGGGGCCGGGGAGGCGGAGGGACCCGACGGGGCCGGGGAGGCGGAGGGACCCGACGGGGCCGGGGAGGCGGAGGGACCCGACGGGGCCGGGGAGGCGGAGGGACCCGACGGGGCCGGGGAGGCGGAGGGACCCGACGGGGCCGGGGAGGCGGAGGGACCCGACGGGGCCGGGGAGGCGGAGGGACCCGACGGGGCCGGGGAGGCGGAGGGACCCGACGGGGCCGGGGAGGCGGAGGGACCCGACGGGGGCCGGGGAGGCGGAGGGACCCGACGGGGCCGGGGAGGCGGAGGGACCCGACGGGGCCGGGGAGGCGGAGGGACCCGACATTATCAGACACCCACAGTGTCATCACTTTGGGTCCTCGCATGGATTGTGAGGCACAAGCATTCCACTTGGTGAAGAGAAGTCCAGTGATGAAATGACATCTGTAGGGAGGTCACTGCTCTGAGGGACACAGGATGGGGAAAAGCCACAATACCTAGAATAAAACAGAAAAAATCATGTAGAAAACTCAAGTAGTGGCTGACACCAGTGGCCACCAGGCTAATACTGAACAGAATAGCGTGCGAGGAGAGAATAAAGCCCGGGATCTGGAGACATTATTATTACGCAGTTTTGCTCCCAGAGGTCATAGGTCAGTCATCAACCTGACGTCATGTGCGCCCAATAATATTAATAAGAAAGTTTTATGTAAAAAACAAAACACACAACAGGACAGACTCACCATCAGGCAGAGATTCTCATGTTAATATCAATCCCTCAGATCTCCATCATCATTCATCCCCTCCCCTGTTCGCCCCCTCACACTATTCTTCCCTACACACCCCCCACCGCAAGTGACATCACACACTGACCTGCACAGTACGTGACAACAGCCCCCCACACCATGCAGACCCATGCAAATAACATCAGCCCCACTCTGCAGGTAGACCCCCCTGCACACAGATCCCCCACGCATGCAACATGACCCCCTTCCCAACAGAGACTCCAGCACACAGCCTCTCTTCCCCAGAGACCCCCAGCACGCAGCCCCCCTTCCCAACAGACACACAGCCCCGCTCGCAAGGAACATGACCCCCTTCCAACAGAGACCCCCAGCATGCAGTCACCCTTCCCCAGGCAGGCCCCTCCAGCACGCAGTCCCAGGCAAGCAACGTCACCCCCTTCCCCAGGCAGGCCCCTCCAGCGTGCAGTCCCATGCAAGCATCACCGCCGTCCCTAGGCAGGCCCCTCCAGCGTGCAGTCCCACACAAGCATCACCCCCTTCCCCAGGCAGACCCCCAGCACGCAGTCTCACGCAAGCATCACCACCTTCCCTAGGTAGCGCCCCCAGCACGCAGTCCCACGCAAGCTATGTACCCCCTTCTCCAGGCAGACCCCCAGCACACAGTCCCATGCAAGCACCATCTCCCCTGGCAGACCCCCCCCTTCCAGCATGCACATGCAGCCCCATGCAAACATCACCCCCTCCTCCCCAGACAGACCCCCTCCAGCATGCAAATTCAGCCCCATGCAAGCCCCCTCCAGCATGCACATGCAGCCCCATGCAAGCATCACCCCCTTCTCTTCAGGCAGATCCCCCCCTCCAGCATGCACATGCAGCCCCATGCAACATCACCTTTTTCTCCCCAGGCAGACTCCCACTTACCTGATCTGTGACTATGGAGAACGACCCAAAACACTCCAAATCTTGTACAAAATCCTCGAAATCCCGCCATGACATCCACAGCTCCCTCCTGTCTGCTCTGTCGGAAGAAGCTCCGCCCCTTCCGGTCACATGGGCGTGACGTCAGCAGAGGTCCCTTAGCCGACTTGGATTTAGCCTCTACCATAGTGGCCGGTGGCCGTCCTGGCCATGTCCCGTGGGGCACTGCGGCTCCTGCACTTCCGCCTGTCCCCGGCCCCCAGGGGCCCCCGCAGGAGCCTTCATTATGTCCAGGGCCAGAACCCCGACCCCCACACTAGGGAGTACTTCTACTACATCGACCACCAGGGACAGGTGCGGGGGGCGCAGTGTAGCCGGAGCTCGGGGCCCATGGCTGTGATCGGCTGCAGCGTGATTTCTTCTCTTTATTTTCCAGCTCTTCTTGGATGACGCCAAAGTGAAGAATTTCATCACCTGTTTTAAAGGTACAAGAGGGGGCAGGAGGTCAGGGTGGGAGATAAGGGCGGTTATGTATACGGTAGGACGGCCCCAGCCCCCGTGTATGCGGTAGGACGGCCCCAGCCCCCGTGTATGCGGTAGGACGGCCCCAGCCCCCATGTATGCGGTAGGACGGCCCCAGCCCCCATGTATGCGGTAGGACGGCCCCAGCCCCCGTGTATGCGGTAGGACGGCCCCAGCCCCCATGTATGCGGTAGGACGGCCCCAGCCCCCGTGTATGCGGTAGGACGGCCCCAGCCCCCATGTATGCGGTAGGACGGCCCCAGCCCCCATGTATGCGGTAGGACGGCCCCAGCCCCCGTGTATGCGGTAGGACGGCCCCAGCCCCCGTGTATGCGGTAGGACGGCCCCAGCCCCCGTGTATGCGGTAGGACGGCCCCAGCCCCCATGTATGCGGTAGGACGGCCCCAGCCCCCGTGTATGCGGTAGGACGGCCCCAGCCCCCGTGTATGCGGTAGGACGGCCCCAGCCCCCGTGTATGCGGTAGGACGGCCCCAGCCCCCGTGTATACGGTAGGACGGCCCCAGCCCCCGTGTATGCGGTAGGACGGCCCCAGCCCCCGTGTATGCGGTAGGACGGCCCCAGCCCCCGTGTATGCGGTAGGACGGCCCCAGCCCCCGTGTATGCGGTAGGACGGCCCCAGCCCCCGTGTATGCGGTAGGACGGCCCCAGCCCCCGTGTATGCGGTAGGACGGCCCCAGCCCCCGTGTATGCGGTAGGACGGCCCCAGCCCCCGTGTATGCGGTAGGACGGCCCCAGCCCCCGTGTATGCGGTAGGACGGCCCCAGCCCCCGTGTATGCGGTAGGACGGCCCCAGCCCCCGTGTATGCGGTAGGACGGCCCCAGCCCCCGTGTATGCGGTAGGACGGCCCCAGCCCCCGTGTATGCGGTAGGACGGCCCCAGCCCCCGTGTATGCGGTAGGACGGCCCCAGCCCCCGTGTATGCGGTAGGACGGCCCCAGCCCCCGTGTATGCGGTAGGACGGCCCCAGCCCCCGTGTATGCGGTAGGACGGCCCCAGCCCCCGTGTATGCGGTAGGACGGCCCCAGCCCCCTTGGATGCGGTAGGATGGCCCCAGCCCCCATGTATGCGGTTGGATGGCCCCAGCCCCCATGTATGCGGTAGGATGGTCCCGGCCCCCATGTATGCGGTTGGATGGCCCCAGCCCCCGTGTATACGGTAGGATGGCCCCAGCCCCCATGTATGCGGTTGGATGGCCCCAGCCCCCATGTATGCGGTAGGATGGCCCCAGCCCCCATGTATGCGGTTGGATGGCCCCAGCCCCCATGTATGCGGTTGGATGGCCCCAGCCATGGCACCGCATCCACCATCTTCTCTTCTGGCCGGAAGAGCGGCGTCAGACAATGACGTCATCGCACCTCACGCAGGAGCACGCTGAGGTCTCACACGCCGCGGTCTGCAGCTTATGAGACAGACTGATGCGCGTGGCCGTGTCTGCTGCCGGCCGCAGTTTGCTGTGCGCAGCCATCAGGTGGCCGGCCCTGCACAGCTGCTGGAGTAACGGCCCGGGGGGCATTTGCCTCTCTGCCACCTGGCCCAGCCAGCCCCTGCCTCTGATGCTATTGGCTGCAGGTGATGCTCGTTAACCCTTGCTCGGCCAGGTTATGTCTGCGTTAGGACAGATGTGGTTCCACACAACAGTGTAATAACCGTGCGCTGCAGCCATATGTCATGTGTGATGGGGGAAGCCTCACCTGACCGAGATCACAGGAGCGACATTACCGGGGCCACACACGGGAACATGGCGGCATGACTGACACCCTCCGCATGTTAGTGATTACAGGTGTGAGCTTCCCCTTTCCATGCTGCAGTATTCTGGGCCCCCAGCCCTGGATCCTCTCATCTGGGGGGCACATAAGATGAATGTCCGCCTCCTGCTTCGTGCGGCTCTCTTGCAGGGTTTTCTTTGTTATTTGCTATAGTTGTGCTTTCCTCATCTCATTAGGCGGCTGAGTGCCTGCACCATCTGGAGCGCAGAGCGAGTAGTGGGGAGAGAGCAGCTCCGGGTGCAGTGCCCGTGTGGAGCAGCAGTGAGGTATTGGGGAGAGATCAGCTCCGGGTGCAGTGTCCGTGTGGAGCAGCAGTGAGGTACTGGGGAGAGAGCAGCTCCGGGTGCAGTGTCCGTGTGGAGCAGCAGTGAGGTACTGGGGAGAGATCAGCTCCGGGTGCAGTGCCCGCGTGGAGCAGCAGTGAGGTACTGGGGAGAGATCAGCTCCGGGTGCAGTGCCCGCGTGGAGCAGCAGTGAGGTAATGGGGAGAGATCAGCTCCGGGTGCAGTGCCCGCGTGGAGCAGCAGTGAGGTAATGGGGAGAGATCAGCTCCGGGTGCAGTGCCCGCGTGGAGCAGCAGTGAGGTATTGGGGAGAGATCAGCTCTGGGTGCAGTGCCCGTGTGGAGCAGCAGTGAGGTACTGGGGAGAGATCAGCTCCGGGTGCAGTGCCCGCGTGGAGCAGCAGTGAGGTACTGGGGAGAGATCAGCTCCGGGTGCAGTGCCCGCGTGGAGCAGCAGTGAGGTATTGGGGAGAGATCAGCTCCGGGTGCAGTGTCCGTGTGGAGCAGCAGTGAGGTATTGGGGAGAGAGCAGCTCCGGGTGCAGTGTCCGTGTGGAGCAGCAGTGAGGTATTGGGGAGAGAGCAGCTCCGGGTGCAGTGCCCGCGTGGAGCAGCAGTGAGGTACTGGGGAGAGATCAGCTCCGGGTGCAGTGCCCGCGTGGAGCAACAGTGAGGTATTGGGGAGAGAGCAGCTCCGGGTGCAGTGCCCGTGTGGAGCAGCAGTGAGGTATTGGGGAGAGAGCAGCTCCGGGTGCAGTGCCCGCGTGGAGCAGCAGTGAGGTATTGGGGAGAGAGCAGCTCCGGGTGCAGTGTCTGTGTGGAGCAGCAGTGAGGTACTGGGGAGAGAGCAGCTCCGGATGCAGTGCCCGCGTGGAGCAGCAGTGAGGTACTGGGGAGAGATCAGCTCCGGGTGCAGTGTCCGTGTGGAGCAGCAGTGAGGTATTGGGGAGAGATCAGCTCCGGGTGCAGTGCCCGTGTGGAGCAGCAGTGAGGTATTGGGGAGAGAGCAGCTCCGGATGCAGTGCCCGCGTGGAGCAGCAGTGAGGTATTGGGGAGAGAGCAGCTCCGGGTGCAGTGCCCGCGTGGAGCAGCAGTGAGGTATTGGGGAGAGATCAGCTCCGGGTGCAGTGTCCGCGTGGAGCAGCAGTGAGGTATTGGGGAGAGATCAGCTCCGGGTGCAGTGCCCGCGTGGAGCAGCAGTGAGGTATTGGGGAGAGAGCAGCTCCGGGTGCAGTGCCCGCGTGGAGCAACAGTGAGGTATTGGGGAGAGAGCAGCTCCGGGTGCAGTGCCCGCGTGGAGCAGCAGTGAGGTATTGGGGAGAGAGCAGCTCCGGGTGCAGTGTCCGCGTGGAGCAGCAGTGAGGTATTGGGGAGAGAGCAGCTCCGGGTGCAGTGCCCGCGTGGAGCAGCAGTGAGGTATTGGGGAGAGAGCAGCTCCGGGTGCAGTGTCCGTGTGGAGCAGCAGTGAGGTATTGGGGAGAGAGCACTCCGGGTGCAGTGCCCGCGTGGAGCAGCAGTGAGGTATTGGGGAGAGAGCAGCTCTGGGTGCAGTGCCCGTGTGGAGCAGCAGTGAGGTACTGGGGAGAGAGCAGCTCCGGGTGCAGTGCCCGTGTGGAGCAGCAGTGAGGTATTGGGGAGAGAGCAGCTCCGGGTGCAGTGTCCGCGTGGAGCAGCAGTGAGGTACTGGGGAGAGAGCAGCTCCGGATGCAGTGCCCGCGTGGAGCAGCAGTGAGGTACTGGGGAGAGAGCAGCTCCGAGTGCAGTGTCCGTGTGGAGCATCAGTGAGGTATTGGGGAGAGATCAGCTCTGGGTGCAGTGCCCGCGTGGAGCATCAGTGAGGTATTGGGGAGAGATCAGCTCCGGGTGCAGTGCCCGTGTGGAGCAGCAGTGAGGTATTGGGGAGAGATCAGCTCCGGGTGCAGTGCCCGCGTGGAGCATCAGTGAGGTATTGGGGAGAGATCAGCTCTGGGTGCAGTGCCCGTGTGGAGCAGCAGTGAGGTATTGGGGAGAGAGCAGCTCCGGGTGCAGTGCCCGCGTGGAGCAGCAGTGAGGTATTGGGGAGAGAGCAGCTCCGGGTGCAGTGCCCGTGTGGAGCAGCAGTGAGGTATTGGGGAGAGATCAGCTCCGGGTGCAGTGCCCGCGTGGAGCAGCAGTGAGGTATTGGGGAGAGAGCAGCTCCGGGTGCAGTGCCCGTGTGGAGCAGCAGTGAGGTATTGGGGAGAGAGCAGCTCCGGGTGCAGTGCCCGCGTGGAGCAGCAGTGAGGTATTGGGGAGAGAGCAGCTCCGGGTGCAGTGTCCGTGTGGAGCAGCAGTGAGGTATTGGGGAGAGATCAGCTCCGGGTGCATTGCCCGCGTGGAGCAACAGTGAGGTAGTGGGGAGAGAGCAGCTCCGGGTTCAGTGTCCGCGTGGAGCATCAGTGAGGTATTGGGGAGAGATCAGCTCCGGGTGCAGTGTCCGTGTGGAGCAGCAGTGAGGTATTGGGGAGAGAGCAGCTCCGGGTGCAGTGTCCGTGTGGAGCAGCAGTGAGGTATTGGGGAGAGAGCAGCTCTGGGTGCAGTGCCCGTGTGGAGCAGCAGTGAGGTATTGGGGAGAGAGCAGCTCCGGGTGCAGTGCCCGCGTGGAGCAGCAGTGAGGTATTGGGGAGAGAGCAGCTCCGGGTGCAGTGCCCGCGTGGAGCAACAGTGAGGTAGTGGGGAGAGAGCAGCTCCGGGTGCAGTGCCCGTGTGGAGCAGCAGTGAGGTACTGGGGAGAGAGCAGCTTCGGGTGCAGTGCCCGTGTGGAGCAGCAGTGAGGTACTGGGGAGAGATCAGCTCCGGGTGCAGTGCCCGCGTGGAGCAACAGTGAGGTAGTGGGGAGAGAGCAGCTCCGGGGTGCAGTGCCCGTGTGGAGCAGCAGTGAGGTACTGGGGAGAGAGCAGCTCCGGGTGCAGTGCCCGTGTGGAGCAGCAGTGAGGTACTGGGGAGAGAGCAGCTCCGGGTGCAGTGCCCGTGTGGAGCAGCAGTGAGGTACTGGGGAGAGATCAGCTCTGGGTGCAGTGCCCGCGTGGAGCAGCAGTGAGGTATTGGGGAGAGATCAGCTCCGGGTGCAGTGTCCGTGTGGAGCAGCAGTGAGGTATTGGGGAGAGAGCAGCTCCGGGTGCAGTGTCCGTGTGGAGCAGCAGAGAGGTATTGGGGAGGGAGCAGCTTCGGGTGCAGTGTTGTGAATTCTGTGGCTGAATTCACTCCTGTGGTCACAAGTGGTACTGCAGCTTCTGAGCTTCCTCCCTCAGGTGTTCTGGTGAGCTCGTTAACTGCTTCATTACTTAACTCCGCCTGATGCTGCTATCCTTGCTCCTTGTCAATGTTTCAGTGTTGGATCTGAGCTTCTCCTGATTGTTCCTGTGACCTGCTGCTCTGTATAGCTAAGTGCTTTTTGCTTTTTTGTTGCTTTTTTTCTGTCCAGCTTGTCTTTTGTTTTGCTGGAAGCTCTGAGACGCAAAGGGTGTACCGCCGTGCCGTTAGTTCGGCACGGTGGGTTTTTTTTGCCCCCTTTGCGTGGTTTTGCTTTAGGGTTTTTTGTAGACTGCAAAGTTCGCTTTACTGTCCTCGCTCTGTCCTAGAATATCGGGCCCCACTTTGCTGAATCTATTTCATCCCTACGTTTTGTCTTTTCATCTTACTCACAGTCATTATATGTGGGGGGCTGCCTTTTCCTTTGGGGAATTTCTCTGGGGCAAGTCAGGCCTATTTTTCTATCTTCAGGCTAGCTAGTTTCTTAGGCTGTGCCGAGTTGCCTAGGTAGTTGTTAGGCGCAATCCACAGCCGCTTTTAGTTGTGTTTAGGATAGGATCAGGTGTGCAGTTTACAGAGTTTCCACGTCTCAGAGCTCGTTCTTGTATTTTTGGGTATTTGTCAGATCACTGTGTGCGCTCTGATCGCTAAGCACACTGTGTTTCTGGATTGCCTTCATAACACCTGTCATTAGGAAACATAACAGTACAAGGAGCCAAACTAATGATTCTCAATAGAGAGAAAGAAAAAGTTCTGACATCATTTTTTTTTTTTTTCTGCTCTGTGTTCACTTTTTTTTTTCCCCTAGACATTTGGGTGATTCTGGACACAGATGTGGACATGGATATTCAGGGTCTGTGCTCTTCAATGGATAATCTCGTTATAAATGTACAAAAAATTCAAGATACTATTGATCAGAAATCTATGTTAGAACCAAGAATTCCTATTCCTGATTTGTTTTTTGGAGATAGAACTAAGTTTCAAAAATAATTGTAAGCTATTTCTGGCCTTGAAACCTCATTCTTCTGGTAATCCTATTCAACAGGTTTTGATTATTATTTCTTTTTTGCGTGGCGACCCTCAAGACTGGGCATTTTCTCTTGCGCCAGGAGACCCTGCATTGAGTAGTGTCGATGCGTTTTTCCTGGCGCTCGGATTGCTGTACGATGAGCCTAATTCAGTGGATCAGGCTGAGAAAAATTTGCTGGCTTTGTGCCAGGGTCAGGATGATATAGAAGTATATTGTCAGAAATTTAGGAAATGGTCAGTACTCACTCAGTGGAATGAATCTGCGCTGGCAGCTTTGTTCAGAAAGGGTCTCTCTGAGGCTCTTAAGGATGTCATGGTGGGATTTCCTATGCCTGCTGGTTTGAATGAGTCTTTGTCTTTGGCCATTCAGATCGGTCGACGCTTGCGCGAGCGTAAATCTGTGCACCATTTGGCGGTACTGCCTGAGGTTAAACCTGAGCCTATGCAGTGTGATAGGACTATGACTAGAGTTGAACGGCAGGAATACAGACGTCTGAATGGTCTGTGTTTCTACTGTGGTGATTCCACTCATGCTATTTCTGATTGTCCTAAGCGCACTAAGCGGTCCGCTAGGTCTGCCGTCATTGGTACTGTACAGTCCAAATTCCTTCTGTCCATTACCTTGATATGCTCTTTGTCGTCGTTTTCTGTCATGGCGTTTGTGGATTCGGGCGCTGCCCTGAATCTGATGGATTTGGATTATGCTAAACGTTGTGGGTTTTTCTTGGAGCCTTTGCGGTGTCCTATTCCATTGAGAGGAATTGATGCTACACCTTTGGCCAAGAATAAACCTCAATACTGGGCCCAGCTGACCATGTGCATGGCTCCTGCACATCAGGAAGTTATTCGCTTTCTGGTGTTGCATAATCTGCATGATGTGGTCGTGTTGGGGTTGCCATGGCTACAAACCCATAATCCAGTATTGGATTGGAATTCCATGTCGGTATCCAGCTGGGGTTGTCAGGGGGTACATGGTGATGTTCCATTTTTGTCTATTTCGTCATCCACCCCTTCTGAGGTTCCAGAGTTCTTGTCTGATTACCGGGATGTATTTGAAGAGCCCAAGTCCGATGCTCTACCTCCGCATAGGGATTGTGATTGTGCTATCAATTTGATTCCTGGTAGTAAATTCCCTAAAGGTCGATTATTTAATTTATCCGTGCCCGAACACGCCGCTATGCGCAGTTATGTGAAGGAATCCCTGGAGAAGGGACATATTCGCCCATCGTCATCACCACTGGGAGCAGGGTTCTTCTTTGTAGCCAAGAAGGATGGTTCGCTGAGACCGTGTATTGATTACCGCCTTCTTAATAAGATCACTGTTAAATTTCAGTATCCCTTGCCATTGTTATCTGACTTGTTTGCTCGGATTAAGGGGGCTAGTTGGTTCACTAAGATAGATCTTCGTGGTGCGTATAATCTGGTGAGAATCAGGCAAGGAGATGAATGGAAAACTGCATTCAATACGCCCGAGGGTCATTTTGAGTATCTAGTGATGCCGTTCGGACTTGCCAATGCTCCATCTGTGTTTCAGTCTTTTATGCATGACATCTTCCGTGAGTATCTGGATAAATTCCTGATTGTTTACTTGGATGACATTTTGATCTTCTCAGATGATTGGGAGTCTCATGTGAAGCAGGTCAGAATGGTTTTTCAGGTCCTGCGTGCTAACTCTTTGTTTGTGAAGGGATCAAAGTGTCTCTTCGGTGTGCAGAAAGTTTCATTTTTGGGGTTCATCTTTACCCCTTCTACTATCGAGATGGATCCAGTTAAGGTCCAAGCCATCCAGGATTGGATTCAGCCGACATCTCTGAAAAGTCTGCAAAAGTTCCTGGGCTTTGCTAATTTTTATCGTCGCTTCATCTGTAATTTTTCTAGCATTGCCAAACCATTGACCGATTTGACCAAGAAGGGTGCTGATTTGGTTAATTGGTCTTCTGCTGCTGTGGAAGCTTTTCAGGAGTTGAAGCGTCGTTTTTGTTCTGCCCCTGTATTGTCAGCCAGATGTTTCTCTTCCGTTCCAGGTCGAGGTTGATGCTTCTGAGATTGGAGCAGGGGCGGTTTTGTCACAGAGAGGTTCTGATTGCTCAGTGATGAAACCATGTGCTTTCTTTTCCAGGAAGTTTTCGCCCGCTGAGCGTAATTATGATGTGGGCAATCGAGAGTTGCTGGCCATGAAGTGGGCATTCGAGGAGTGGCGTCATTGGCTTGAAGGAGCTAAGCATCGCGTGGTGGTATTGACTGATCATAAGAACTTGACTTATCTCGAGTCTGCCAAGCGCTTGAATCCTAGACAGGCCCGTTGGTCGTTATTTTTTGCCCGCTTCGACTTTGTGATTTCGTACCTTCCGGGCTCTAAAAATGTGAAGGCGGATGCTCTGTCTAGGAGTTTTGTGCCCGACTCTCCGGGTTTATCTGAGCCAGCGGGTATCCTCAAGGAAGGAGTCATTGTGTCTGCCATCTCCCCTGATTTGCGGCGGGTGCTGCAAAAATTTCAGGCGAATAAACCTGATCGTTGTCCAGCAGAGAAACTGTTCGTCCCTGATAGGTGGACTAATAAACTTATCTCTGAACTTCATTGTTCGGTGTTGGCTGGTCATCCTGGAATCTTTGGTACCAGAGAGTTAGTGGCTAGATCCTTCTGGTGGCCATCTCTGTCACGGGATGTACGTACTTTTGTGCAGTCCTGTGGGATTTGTGCTAGGGCTAAGCCCTGCTGTTCTCGTGCCAGTGGGTTGCTTTTGCCCTTGCCGGTCCCAAAGAGGCCTTGGACACATATTTCGATGGATTTCATTTCTGACCTTCCCGTTTCTCAAAAGATGTCAGTCATTTGGGTGGTCTGTGATCGCTTTTCTAAAATGGTCCATCTGGTGCCCTTGGCTAAATTGCCTTCCTCCTCTGATTTGGTACCTTTGTTCTTTCAGCATGTGGTTCGGTTGCATGGCATTCCTGAGAATATTGTTTCTGACAGAGGTTCCCAGTTTGTTTCAAGGTTTTGGCGAGCCTTTTGTGGTAGGATGGGCATTGACCTATCCTTTTCCTCGGCTTTCCATCCTCAGACTAATGGCCAGACCGAACGAACCAATCAGACCTTGGAAACATATCTGAGATGTTTTGTTTCTGCAGACCAGGATGATTGGGTGTCCTTTTTGCCGTTGGCTGAGTTCGCCCTTAATAATCGGGCCAGCTCGGCTACCTTGGTTTCTCCATTTTTTTGCAATTCTGGGTTCCATCCTCGTTTCTCTTCAGGACAGGTTGAGTCTTCGGACTGTCCTGGTGTGGATTCTGTGGTGGATAGGTTGCAGCAGATCTGGACTCAGGTAGTGGACAATTTGATCTTGTCCCAGGAGAAAGCTCAACTTTTCGCTAATCGCAGACGCCGTGTGGGTCCCCGACTTCGTGTTGGGGATCTGGTTTGGTTATCTTCTCGTCATATTCCTATGAAGGTTTCCTCTCCTAAATTTAAACCTCGTTTTATTGGTCCGTATAGGATTTCTGAGGTTCTCAATCCTGTGTCTTTTCGTTTGACCCTCCCAGACTCCTTTTCCATACATAATGTATTCCATAGGTCGTTGTTGCGGAGATACGTGGCACCTATGGTTCCATCTGTTGAGCCTCCTGCCCCGGTTTTGGTGGAGGGGGAATTGGAGTATATTGTGGAGAAGATTTTGGATTCTCGTGTTTCTAGATGGAAACTCCAGTATCTGGTTAAATGGAAGGGTTATGCTCAGGAAGATAATTCCTGGGTTTTTGCCTCTGATGTTCATGCTTCCGACCTTGTTCGTGCCTTTCATGCGGCTCATCCTGGTCGGCCTGGGGGCTCTGGTGAGGGTTCGGTGACCCCTCCTCAAGGGGGGGGTACTGTTGTGAATTCTGTGGCTGAATTCACTCCTGTGGTCACAAATGGTACTGCAGCTTCTGAGCTTCCTCCCTCAGGTGTTCTGGTGAGCTCGTTAACTGCTTCATTACTTAACTCCGCCTGATGCTGCTATCCTTGCTCCTTGTCAATGTTTCAGTGTTGGATCTGAGCTTCTCCTGATTGTTCCTGTGACCTGCTGCTCTGTATAGCTAAGTGCTTTTTGCTTTTTTGTTGCTTTTTTTCTGTCCAGCTTGTCTTTTGTTTTGCTGGAAGCTCTGAGACGCAAAGGGTGTACCGCCGTGCCGTTAGTTCGGCACGGTGGTTTTTTTTTGCCCCCTTTGCGTGGTTTTGCTTTAGGGTTTTTTGTAGACTGCAAAGTTCGCTTTACTGTCCTCGCTCTGTCCTAGAATATCGGGCCCCACTTTGCTGAATCTATTTCATCCCTACGTTTTGTCTTTTCATCTTACTCAGTCATTATATGTGGGGGGCTGCCTTTTCCTTTGGGGAATTTCTCTGGGGCAAGTCAGGCCTATTTTTCTATCTTCAGGCTAGCTAGTTTCTTAGGCTGTGCCGAGTTGCCTAGGTAGTTGTTAGGCGCTATCCACAGCCGCTTTTAGTTGTGTTTAGGATAGGATCAGGTGTGCAGTCTACAGAGTTTCCACGTCTCAGAGCTCGTTCTTGTATTTTTGGGTATTTGTCAGATCACTGTGTGCGCTCTGAACGCTAAGCACACTGTGTTTCTGGATTGCCTTCATAACACCTGTCATTAGCAAACATAACAGTGCAGTACCCGTGTGGAGCAGCAGTGAGGTACTGGGGAGAGAGCAGCTCCGGGTTCAGTGCCCGTGTGGGGCAGCAGTGAGGTACTGGGGAGAGAGCAGCTCCGGGTTCAGTGTCCGTGTGGAGCAGCAGTGAGGTACTGGGGAGAGAGCAGCTTCGGGTGCAGTGTCCGTGTGGAGCAGCAGTGAGGTACTGGGGAGAGAGCAGCTCCGGGTGCAGTGTCCGTGTGGAGCAGCAGTGAGGTAGTGGGGAGAGAGCAGCTCCGGGTGCAGTGTCCTTGTGGAGCAGCAGTGAGGTACTGGGGAGAGAGCAGCTCCGGGTGCAGTGCCCGTGTGGAGCAGCAGTGAGGTACTGGGGAGAGAGCAGCTCCGGGTGCAGTGTCCGTGTGGAGCAGCAGTGAGGTACTGGGGAGAGAGCAGCTCCGGGTGCAGTGTCCGTGTGGAGCAGCAGTGAGGTACTGGGGAGAGAGCCGCTCCGGGTGCAGTGCCCGTGTGGAGCAGCAGTGAGGTACTGGGGAGAGAGCAGCTCCGGGTGCAGTGCCATGTGGAGCAGCAGTGAGGTACTGGGGAGAGAGCAGCTCCGGGTGCAGTGTCCGTGTTTAGCAGCAGTGAGGTACTGGGGAGAGAGCAGCTCCGGGTGCATTGCCCGTGTGGAGCAGCAGTGAGGTACTGGGGAGAGAGCAGCTCCGGGTGCAGTGCCCGTGTGGAGCAGCAGTGAGGTACTGGGGAGAGAGCAGCTCCGGGTGCAGTGCCCGTGTGGAGCAGCAGTGAGGTACTGGGGAGAGAGCAGCTCCGGGTGCAGTGTCCGTGTTTAGCAGCAGTGAGGTACTGGGGAGAGAGCAGCTCTGGGTGCATTGCCCGTGTGGAGCAGCAGTGAGGTACTGGGGAGAAAGCAGCTCCGGGTGCAGTGCCCGTGTGGAGCAGCAGTGAGGTACTGGGGAGAGAGCAGCTCCGGGTGCAGTGCCCGTGTGGAGCAGCAGTGAGGTATTGGGGAGAGAGCAGCTCCGGGTGCAGTGCCCGTGTGGAGCAACAGTGAGGTAGTGGGGAGAGAGCAGCTCCGGGTGCAGTGCCCGTGTGGAGCAACAGTGAGGTAGTGGGGAGAGAGCAGCTCCGGGTGCAGTGCCCGTGTGGGGCAGCAGTGAGGTACTGGGGAGAGAACATCTCCGGGTGCAGTGTGTTATGTAGGCAATCCAGTAACACAGTGTGCAGTAATCAGAGCACATACAGTGATCTGACAATAACCCAAAAACAATAGAACGAGCTCTGAGACGTGGAATCTCTGTAGACCGCAATACCTGAACCTATCCTAAACACAACTAAAGGCAGCTGTGGATTGCGCCTGACACTACCTATGCAACTCGGCACAGCCTGAGGAGCTGACTAGCCTGAAGATAGAAATACAAGCCTGACTTGCCTCAGAGAAATGCCCCAAAGGAAAAGGCAGCCCCCCACATATAATGACTGTTAGCAAGATGAAAAGACAAAACGTAGGGATGAAATAGATTCAGCAAAGTGAGGCCCGATATTCTAGATAGAGCGAGGATAGCAAAGAGAACTTTGCAGTCTACAAAAAACCCTAAAGCAAAAAACCACGCAAAGGGGGCAAAAAGACCCACCGTGCCGAACTAACGGCACGGCGGTACACCCTTTGCGTCTCAGAGCTTCCAGCAAAAACGAATAGACAAGCTGGACAGAAAAAACAGCAACAAAAGCAAAGAAGCACTTATCTAAGCAGAGCAGCAGGCCACAGGAAAGATCCAGAAGCTCAGGTCCAACACTGGAAAATTGACAAGGAGCAAGGAAGACAGAATCAGGTGGAGTTAAATAACAAGGCAGCCAACGAGCTCACCAAAACACCTGAGGGAGGAAGCCCAGAAGCTGCAGTACCACTTGTGACCACAGGAGTGAATTCAGCCACAGAATTCACAACAGCAGTGTCTGTGTGGAGCAGCAGTGAGGTATTGGGGAGAGAGCAGCTCCAGGTGCAGTGCCCGTGTGGAGCAGCTCCGGGTTCAGTGCCCGTGTGGAGCAGCAGTGAGGTACTGGGGAGAGAGCAGCTCCGGGTGCAGTGCCCGTTTGGGGCAGCAGTGAGGTACTGGGGAGAGAGCAGCTCCGGGTGCAGTGCCCGTGTGGGGCAGCAGTGAGGTATTGGGGAGAGAGCCGCTCCGGGTGTAGTGCCCGTGTGGAGCAGCAGTGAGGTACTGGGGAGAGAGCAGCTTCGGGTGCAGTGCCCGTGTGGGGCAGCGGCCTCAGTCTCCTCTAAGGCTGGTGCACACCAAGCTTGTCAACCAGAAACTGAGCGAAAACTCTCCTGATCCTCAAATTGCAAAAGTCAAAAACTTGTCGTTCTCTGCAGTAAATGCACACACTATCAATGTGGTCTGCAGACAATGAGCACCAATACTCGCCATGACTTCAGTTCTACAAATGTCCTCCTGCATTGGGTCCATCAGAACCACCATGACAGCGAGGTGAAGTTGTGGCCATCACCCGTCATGGCTCAGACCACTCAACGCCTCTTATTACTTCTGCATCTCCATTTTTCTTGACTGGTCGGTATTTTCTGTAGGCACGTCACTATTGTCCTGTAGAGCTTGTGTGTCCTGGGCCCATTATTATTATTATTTATTATTATAGCGCCATTTATTCCATGGCGCTTTACATGTGAGGAGGGGTATACATAATAAAAAACATGTACAATAGTCTTAATCAATACAAGTCATGACTGGTACAGAAGGAGAGAGGACCCTGCCTGCGAGGGCTCACAATCTACAAGGGATTGGTGAGGATACAGGAGGAGAGGATAGAGCTGGTCGTCCAGTGGTTTGGTCGATCGGTGGTTACTGCAGGTTGTAGGCTTGCCGGAAGAGGTGAGTCTTCAGGTTCTTTTTGAAGGTTTCGATGGTAGGTGAGAGACTGATGTGTTGTGGTAGAGAGTTCCAGAGTAGGGGTGATGTGCGAGAGAAATCTTTTATGCGATTGGGGGAAGAGGAGATAAGAGGGGAGTAAAGAAGGAGATCTTGTGAGGATCGGAGGTTGCGTGCAGGAAAGTACCGGGAGACGAGGTCACAGATGTATGGAGGAGACTGGTTGTGGATGGCTTTGTACGTCATGGTTAGGGTTTTGTACTGGAGTCTCTGGGTAATGGGGAGCCAGTGAAGGGATTGACAGAGGGGAGAGGCCGGGGAATAGCGGGGGGACAGGTGGATTAGTTGGGCAACAGAGTTTAGAATAGATTGGAGGGGTGCGAGAGTGTTCGAGGGGAGGCCACAGAGCAGGAGGTTGCAGTAGTCGAGGCGGGAGATAATGAGGGCATGCACTACAGTTTTGCAGATTCTTGGTTGAGGAGGCAGGAAGTGGAAAGGGCTTGGATATGTGGTTTGAAGGAGAGATCAGTGTCAAGGATTACCCCGAGGCAGCGAGCTTGTGGGACTGGGGAGAGTGGGCAGCCATTTACTGTAATGGATAGGTCTGTTGGGGGAATCAAGTGAGATGGGGTAAAGATGATGAATTCTGTTTTGTCCATGTTAAGTGTCAGAAATCTAGCGGAGAAGAAGGATGAAATAGCGGATAAACATTGAGGGATTCTGGTTAGTAGGGAGGTGATATCTGGTCCAGAGATGTAGATCTGTGTGTCATCAGCATATAGATGATGCTGAAAGCCGTGAGATTCTATGAGCTGTCCAAGGCCAAAGGTGTAAATGGAGAAGAGCAGGGGCCCTAAGACTGAACCTTGCGGGACTCCGACAGATAGGGGGCGAGGTGAGGAGGTGGTGTGTGAGTGGGAGACTCTAAATGTCCGGTCTGTTAGGTATGACGAGATCCAGGATAGGGCCAAGTCTGTGATGCCAAGAGATGAGAGGGTCTGTAGTAATAGGGAATGGTCCACTGTGTCAAAGGCAGAGGACAGGTCCAGGAGGAGGAGGGCAGAGTAGTGTCCCTTGGCCTTGGCGGTTAATAGGTCATTGGTGACCTTAGTTAGGGCAGTTTCAGTGGAGTGGTGTGACCAGAAGCCAGATTGTAAGCGGTCGAAGAGGGAGCAAGAAGAGAGGTGGAAGGACAGTTCAAGATGGGCGTGTGGTTCCAGTAGTTTTGAGGCATAAGGGAGAAGTGATATAGGGCGATAGCTAGACACAGAGGATGGGTCAAGAGAGGGCTTTTTGAGGATAGGTGTGATTGAGGCATGTTTAAAGCTTGAGAGGAAGACACCAGTTGTTAGTGATAGGTTGAAGAGATGGGTTAGGGTTGGGATGGAGACTGGTGAGGTTTGGGATGAAGTGGGATGGATCGGGTCAAGTGCACAGGTGGTGTGATGCCATCATGAGAGTAAAGTGGAGAGTCGATCTTCTGTAATGGTGGAGAAGTTGATTTTGGAGGTGGAGGGCTGTTCAGTTAGGAGAAAGGGCTCTGGGGGTTGTTGACTAAAACTGTTTCTGATGTTCTCAATCTTCTGCTTGAAAAATGAGGCAAAGTCTTCAGCTGAGATGAGTGGGGACGGAGGAGGTGCTGGGGGACGGAGGAGAGAATTGAAAGTGTTGAATAACTGTTTAGGGTTGTGAGACAGGGAGGATATGAGAGATGAGAAGTAGGTTTGTTTAGCTGTGGCGAGTGAGGCCTTGAAAGTAGTGAGGGACTGTTTGAAAGCAATGAAGTGCTCGTTGGAGTGGGATCTTTTCCATCTCCGCTCACCAGCCCTGGAAGCTTGCCTCAGTTCTTTTGTCAGGCTGGTGTGCCAGGGCTGTCTGTTGATTTTACGAGCTTTGGTATGTGTGAGTGGGGCAACCGATTCCCGAGCTACAGCTATTGTGGTGTTCTATAGAGTGGCAGCGTCATCCGCATTGTGTGGGGCACTTAAGCCTGTAAGAGGGAGAAGGGATTCAGAGAGTGAATGTAAATCAAGGTGTTTAATATTTCTGCAAGGGTGTGCAAGTTTGTGGGTTGGGGATTGTGGACAAGGAGTGGAGAGGGAAGAGAATGTGAGTAGGTTGTGTTCCAAAAGAGGGAGAGGCGAGTTAGAGAGGTTAGATAGGGAGCAGAGGCGGGTGAAGATGAGGTCGTGTGTGGCCATCTTTGTGGGTGGCTGTAGAAGACCATTGAGTGAGGCCAAAGGGGGAAGTGAGAGATAGAAGTTTAGTCGCAGCTGAGAGGGAAGTGTCAATGGGGATGTTGAAGTTGCCCATGAGTGGGGATGTCCACGGAAAGGAAATGAAGTAGCCAGGTGGTGAAGTGGTCAAAGAAGATGGTGGCTGGCCCTGGGGGGTGGTAAATGACAGCCAGTTGGAGGTTGGTGGGGGCATAGATGCGCACAGAGTGCACCTCAAAGGAAGGGAGGGTAACAGAGGGTGGCAGTGGGATTGGGGTGATGATGCAGTTATCTGACAGGAGAAAACCAACTCCTCCGCCATGCTTGCTGCTGGGGCGGGGAGTGTGGGAAAGGTGGAAGTCACAATACGAAAGTGCAGCAGGAGAGGCTGTGTCAGAGGGGGTGAGCAAGGCTTCGGTGATGGTGAAGAAGGAAAGTTTGTGAGTAATGAAAAGATTGGATGTAGGAAAGCTTGTTGCAGACAGAGCAAGCGTTCCACAGAGCTCCTGTTAGTGGGACAGGGGAAGTGGTGGCCGGGCAAATGGGTATAAGGCTAGAGAGGTTATGATAAGTTGTGATAGAGCGTGGATGGGAGGTAGAAATGATTGTGGGGATGTGGTGAGGAGGACCAGGATTTGGAGAGATATCACCAGCAGTGAGAAGGAGCAGAGGAAGAGTTAGCAGGTGGGAGCAGGAGAGGGCATGAGGGGGCTGTCTGTGCTGGGAGATAGAGGATTGTATGTTGAGGAACAGTTCAGAGGAGGAGGTGAGATGGATGGGGAGGATTGAAGAGGAGATGAACAGTTCCTTACTAGGTGTTGAGATTAAATGGGGTTATTGGAAAGTGAAGGATTATAAGTGAGAGTGATAACAAACAGAAACCTTGTTTACAGTGACTATGTCCAGTTACCTTCAGTTTCCTTCTGATTCAATTCTGGAATTAATTCTGATCATTACACTTCTATGATACACTTATGTGATACACTGGGCAGACAGACCATGATACTTTACAAGCTCCTGACTGGCATTGAGCATCTGTGTCACGTCCGACTACTTACACCCAGATCCATTGCCACTCGGGTTGCTTCCAGTTTTACCAGCAGATTCTCAGTGTCTGGATTCGGGGCTTTACCGCTGTCTCTCCAGATGACCCCGGACCCTCGTATGTGCAGATCAGGATGCAGCTTCCAGACATTATATAAATCTGGATGTCTCTGGTGCAGATAGGAGGGCGTCATCTATCCACACTGTGCATCATGTATAACAGTCCCACCACCCAGCGAGGTCATGATGTAAGACCGGAGACCCCCAGACTCCTGTAAGAGTTGGCAATTCTCCCGGGTTCTGCTGAAACCTGACCGAAACTTCCTGTAAAGCTGGATTCAGGTGGCTATGGAGGCTCCTTAATGGACAGTCATGGGGCAAGTCCAAGTTATAATGGAGAAACGGGGCATCGCTACACTGAAGAGTCTGGCAAGTATGGACCTCAGTGTGACAGACTCGTGCGAGGGTCTCTACATGCAGACCCCATATCTGTTCCTTTAGAGTAGCAGGACGGAGCGTCTGTCACTGGAGGAGCCGCACATCTGACATTACTCAGACATTACTTTAGGTTGGCAGCGTGGCATGAATGCGTCCTCGTGATCCCTCAGTGCCTGCAGCCCCCCGTTTACTCTATGTAGGGGGATTATAGGGAGGTTTGGGCAGATACGAGGACTGTAGGTATTGTATGTTGGGTGTGTGGCCGGGCGCTGTGCTCCTTCCTCTCATCTCTGCCTTCTGCTGATTCCGTCTTTTATTTTATCTTTCAGATAAACAATTTCTCGTCTTCTTCTTCAAACAAGTTCGGAGGAATGAGAGCGGTCGTTATGCGGAAGATTTCCCCTACATCTCCCCCTGTGGCAGGGAGAGGAATTACATCCGCTGTGATGACCGCCCTGTGGTCTTCACCCACCTGCTAAGTGAGGAGAGCTCAGGAGCCCAGCGCCTGTCGTACTGCGGGGGAGGGGACCGGCTCACCGTCAAGTTTGAGCCCCAGAAACTCATCATGTTACCGGAGAACGGGCGAGTCTATCACCCGGCCCCGGAGAAAGCCGGAAGAGTTGGACTTGTGAAATCTTCGCTGGCCTTCGAGCTGAGTCCTTGCTTTGAGTTTGCTGCAGGATCCAATGCTGGTGCTCCCATCTGCTTTAACTGGCAGGGGAAGCGTTATGGCCTCACCAATGAGCTCCTCGCCCACATCTGACATACCAGACACTGGACTCTGGATGTGGAGGAAATTTTAACGAAATGGGGGTGTGGAGAGGAAAGACAGGGCCCCCCAGGCAGGGAAGCACTGCTCCCCCAATCTTGCTCCATAAGGGCCTGCACAAGAGGCTGGGAATGTGACCACCATCTTTACGGGTTTCTTGATTTTGCACAGTAGGGTCGTAGTTTCCGGACTCAGAATGTCACTTTTTTTCTTTGCTTTTTAGAGCAGCATTTTCCAATTTTCACTTGGAAATTGCTGAGAAAGTGGCGAGTAAAGGGTTAACATGGAGCTCAGTCCCTGACCCCAGTGATATCTGTCTGGAGGGCAGAGGTATTGGTGGGTTTAGCTTCTGGTTATTGGAGATCCAGTTCTGCAGAGATTACAGGCAGCGACTGATAAGAGAGGTCATAGCTTCTGTAATGAATACAGGCCTCCAATCATTCACCGTGTCACAAGCCTCTTTGTTCCCACATCTGTAGCTGAGCAGCTGCTATTCCTGTGTATGACAGGGAGGGGGCGCTGTGAGCGCAGCAGACATGAAGCGGAGGCATTGCCCAGCGTTCTGTGAATCACTGATGGAGATAGTGCTTCACGGCTTCTGGTCCTCCAGATCCCGCGGTCTCCTGCAGGGCGTAACTATGATCCCAGGGTAGCGTCTGCGCCTGACCCCCACTAGGTTGGCACTTGGATGCCCGGAGCCACTGCGAAGATCCTACCTAAATAATAAAATATATACATATACAGGTCCTTCTCAAAAAATTAGCATATAGTGTTAAATTTCATTATTTACCATAATGTAATGATTACAATTAAACTTTCATATATTATAGATTCATTATCCACCAACTGAAATTTGTCAGGTCTTTTATTGTTTTAATACTGATGATTTTGGCATACAACTCCTGATAACCCAAAAAACCTGTCTCAATAAATTAGCATATCAAGAAAAGGTTCTCTAAACGACCTATTACCCTAATCTTCTGAATCAACTAATTAACTCTAAACACATGCAAAAGATACCTGAGGCTTTTATAAACTCCCTGCCTGGTTCATTACTCAAAACCCCCATCATGGGTAAGACTAGCGACCTGACAGATGTCAAGAAGGCCATCATTGACACCCTCAAGCAAGAGGGTAAGACCCAGAAAGAAATTTCTCAACAAATAGGCTGTTCCCAGAGTGCTGTATCAAGGCACCTCAATGGTAAGTCTGTTGGAAGGAAACAATGTGGCAGAAAACGCTGTACAACGAGAAGAGGAGACCGGACCCTGAGGAAGATTGTGGAGAAGAACCGATTCCAGACCTTGGGGAACCTGAGGAAGCAGCAGACTGAGTCTGGTGTGGAAACATCCAGAGCCACCGTGCACAGGCGTGTGCAGGAAATGGGCTACAGGTGCCGCATTCCCCAGGTAAAGCCACTTTTGAACCATAAACAGCGGCAGAGGCGCCTGACCTGGGCTACAGAGAAGCAGCACTGGACTGTTGCTAAGTGGTCCCAAGTACTTTTTTCTGATGAAAGCAAATTTTGCATGTCATTCGGAAATCAAGGTGCCAGAGTCTGGAGGAAGACTGGGGAGAAGGAAATGCCAAAATGCCTGAAGTCCAGTGTCAAGTACCCACAGTCAGTGATGGTGTGGGGTGCCATGTCAGCTGCTGGTGTTGGTCCACTGTGTTTCATCAAGGGCAGGGTCAATGCAGCTAGCTATCAGGAGATTTTGGAGCACTTCATGCTTCCATCGGCTGAAATGCTTTATGGAGATGAAGATTTCATTTTTCAGCACGACCTGGCACCTGCTCACAGTGCCAAAACCACTGGTAAATGGTTTACTAACCATGGTATTACTGTGCTCAATTGGCCTACCAACTCTCCTGACCTGAACCCCATAGAGAATCTGTGGGATATTGTGAAGAGAAAGTTGAGAGACGCAAGACCCAACACTCTGGATGAGCTTAAGGCCGCTATTGAAGCATCCTGGGCCTCCATAACATCTCAGCAGTGTCACAGGCTGATTGCCTCCATGCCACGCCGCATTGAAGCAGTCATTTCTGCCAAAGGATTCCCCACCAAGTATTGAGTGCATAACTGAACATTATTATTTGATGGTTTTTTTGTTTGTTATTAAAAAACACTTTTATTTGATTGGATGGGTGAAATATGCTAATTTATTGAGACAGGTTTTTTGGGTTATCAGGAGTTGTATGCCAAAATCATCAGTATTAAAACAATAAAAGACCTGACAAATTTCAGTTGGTGGATAATGAATCTATAATATATGAAAGTTTAATTGTAATCATTACATTATGGTAAATAATGAAATTTAACACTATATGCTAATTTTTTGACAAGGACCTGTATATGAATATTACCAGTAAGAGTAATACCCCCGTGTGCCACCGTATTAACAATGCCCCATGTGCCTCCATATTTTCTCAGTGTCCTGTTGTGGCCCCGTATTAATAATGCTGCCATAAATGAGTTATGCCTCTGCGCCTTCATGTAGTAATGGAGTCCTCTTTTTGCCCCAGTAAGAACTGCAAAACTTTGCGCCTTACTAAAAATGTACAATGCCTCTGCCCTCATCCGCCCCCTCGAGGACGGTGGTGCAATGACGCCTCCTGACTTTCTCCCGGGGCTTCAGACATGGCAGGCTGCAGACCTGGAGCGGTCTGTAGCTGGCAGACTCCTCTGCTCTGACAGTTTTCCCGGATAGTTCTGACTGTAGTGCCTGGCCTCGGGTCTGGTCGGGCTCCACTACTCTCTGGGCCTCTGCTCTGACAGTTTTCGTGGATACTGCTAACCTCAGTGCCTGGCCCGGGGTCTGGTCGGGCTCTGCTCTTCTGGGCCTCTGCTCTGACAGTTTTCCCGGATAGTTCTGACTGTAGTGCCTGGACCAGGGTCCGTCTCGGGCTCCACTACTCTCTGGGCCTCTGCAGTTTTTCTGGACATTGCTGACCTCAGTGCCTGACTTCAGGTTTGATCGGGCTCCACTCCTCTCTTGGCCTCTGCTCTGACAGTTTTCCCGGATAGTGCTGACCTCAGTGCCTGGCCTCTGTTTTGGTCGGGCTCCGCTCCTCTCTGGGCCTCTGCTCTGACAGTTTTCCCGGATAGTGCTGACCTCAGTGCCTGGCCTCTGTTTTGGTCGGGCTCCGCTCCTCTCTGGTCCTCTGTTCTGACAGTTTTCCTGGATAGTGCTGAATGCAGTGCCTGGCCTCTGGTCTGGTCAGGCTCTGCTCCTCTCTTGGCCTCTGTTCTGACAGTTTTTCCAGATAGTGCTGACATCAGTGCCTGGCCCGGGGTCTAGTTGGGCGACTCTCCTCTCTTGGCCTCTGTTCTGACAGTTTTTCTGTATAGTGGTGACCTCAGTGCCTGGCCCGGTGTCTAGCTGGCCTCCACTCTTGGCTGCTCTGTTTTCCCAGATAGAGCTGACCTCAGTGCCTGGCCCGGGGTCTGGTCGGGGGCTCTGCTCCTCTCTGGGCCTCTGTTCTGATAGAATCTCGGGACGCTCTGTACCTGCGTCACATCCGATGACCAGGGCCAAACAATGGAGGCTTTTAGTGGCTGCTATTGGGAAATATACAGCAATTCCTCAGAAATGCCGCTGTCCTCTCTCCAGGATGAGGATCCATAGAAATCAACATGTAGACATGAGAGCTTCCTCCTGCGGTGACGTGACAGATGTGTTGACGAGGACCACTACATCTATAATGTGACTGAGGGGGATGCAGAAAGATGGCAGAAGTGACCTCTATATATGCTCCTTCCGCTGCTGCCATCAGCGTTTACTAATCCTGGGATTTCATGTATAATCAGATCATCTCTATCCCTGAGAGCTGAAGATGGAGGAACCCTGCAGGGAGTCGGCAGGATCAGACACTTGCTCTATTCACAAGCGGGGATCTGAGGTCTTCTCGGTGCCTCCTACAGCTCTGACTTTTATCCTACAAAGCTCTTACAGCAGCTGGGCTGGGGCTATTAGTGCTACACACCATAGATTACAGAACCCTCCATTCCCCAGAACTGCAGAAGGAGGATCAGGACAGGGAGCTGAGATCAGGTCGGCAACCAGAGAAGAACCAAATCCTCATGATCCTCCTTGTATGGGAGACTGGTGGCCACAGCTCTAAGATGAAGAGGAGACGTCTGCACAGGTTCATGGAGACTCCATCAGAGCCGAGTCCTTTCTTCACCTTCTGTTATCATTGGTCACAGTCTTAGTTACCTATCAGTATGTCATTGAAATGTGTGCAGAAGCCCATGGTAAACATACAGGGTCCTGGCATATGTGGTCCTTGGAGGGCTGCACACCCAGCGCTGCAAAGCAGCAATGCTAACCACTGAGCAACCCTGCTGCCCTATATATAGTGCAGTGCTAACCACTGAGCAACCGTGCTGTCCTTTATATAGTACAATGCTAACCACTGAGCAACCCTGCTGCCCTATGATATAGTACAGTGCTAACCACTGAGCAACAGTGCTGTCCTTTATATAGTACAATGCTAACCACTGAGCCACTGTGCCGCCCTCTATATAGTACAGTGCTAACCACTGAGCAACCGTGCTGTCCTATATATAGTACAGTGCTAACCACTGAGCAACCGTGCTGTCCTTTATATAGTACAATGCTAACCACTGAGTAACCCTGCTGCCCTATATATAGTACTGTGCTAACCACTGAGCAACCGTGCTGTCCTTTATATAGTACAGTGCTAACCACTGAGCAACCGTGCTGTCTTTTATATAGTACAATGGTAACCACTGAGTAACCCTGCTGCCCTATATATAGTACAGTGCTAACCACTGAGCAACCGTGCTGTCTTTTATATAGTACTATGGTAACCACTGAGCCACCGTGCTGTCCTTTATATAGTACAATGGTAACCACTGAGCAACCCTGCTGCCCTATATATAGTACAGTGCTGACCACTGAGCAACCGTGCTGTCTTTTATATAGTACAATGCTAACCACTGAGTAACCCTGCTGTCCTATGATATAGTACAGTGCTAACCACTGAGCAACCGTGCTGTCCTTTATATAGTACAATGGTAACCACTGAGTAACCCTGCTGCCCTATAAATAGTACAGTGCTAACCACTGAGCAACCGTGCTGTCTTTTATATAGTACAATGGTAACCACTGAGCAACCCTGCTGCCCTATATATAGTACAGTGCTAACCACTGAGCAACCGTGCTGTCTTTTATATAGTACAATGGTAACCACTGAGCAACCCTGCTGCCCTATATATAGTACAGTGCTAACCACTGAGCAACCGTGCTGTCTTTTATATAGTACAATGGTAACCACTGAGCAACCCTGCTGCCCTATATATAGTACAGTGCTAACCACTGAGCAACCGTGCTGTCCTTTATATAGTACAAAGGTAACCACTGAGTAACCCTGCTGCCCTATAAATAGTACAGTGCTAACCACTGAGCAACCGTGCTGTCTTTTATATAGTACAATGGTAACCACTGAGCAACCCTGCTGCCCTATATATAGTACAGTGCTAACCACTGAGCAACCGTGCTGTCTTTTATATAGTACAATGGTAACCACTGAGCAACCCTGCTACCCTATGATATAGTACAGTGCTAACCACTGAGCAACCGTGCTGTCCTTTATATAGTACAATGCTAACCACTGAGTAACCCTGCTGTCCTATGACATAGTACAGTGCTAACCACTGAGCAACCGTGCTGTCCTTTATATAGTACAATGGTAACCACTGAGCCACGCTGCCCTCTTTATAGTACAGTCCTAACCACTGTGTGCAATGAACACATCCGGAATCACCGAGCGTACAGAAGGGGCGGCACTTTGAATGGAGCGGGTTTTCCACTCCGTCCAAAGCGTTGGCAATCAGGCCCGTGGAAACGCACCCTAATAGTACAGTGCATACCACTGAGCTTCTCTGCTGCCCTACATACAGTATAGTACTAACCACTGAGCCATCATGCTGCCCTCTATACAGTATAGTGCTAGCCACTGAGCCACCCTGATGCCCTATATATATAAGTTCCAACCACTAAGATACCCTGCTGCCCTAAACATAGTTTAGTGCTAACTACTGAGCCACCCTGCTGCTCCTCCGCCCCCGATCTAGTTGCTCCTCGGCCACCAGTTTAGTCTGCTCCCTGTTCTAGTCTGCTCCTCGGCCTCCGGGCTTCCATTACAGTCTGCTCCTCGGTCCCCGAGCTTCCATTACAGTCTGCTCCTCGGTCCCCCGGGCTTCCATTACAGTCTGTTCCTCCGCCCCCCGTGCTTCCATTACAGTCGGCCCCCGTGCTTCCATTACAGTCTGCTCCTCGGTCCCCGGGCTTCCATTAGTCTGCTCCTCGGTCCCCCGGGCTTCCATTACAGTCTGCTCCTCCACCCCCCGTGCTTCCATTACAGTCTGCTCCTCGGTCCCCAGGCTTCCATTACAGTCTGCTCCTCGGTCCCCGGGCTTCCATTACAGTCTGCTCCTCTGTCCCCCGGGCTTCCATTACAGTCTGTTCCTCCGCCCCCCGTGCTTCCATTACAGTCCACCCCTCGGCCCCCGTGCTTCCATTACGGTCTGCTCCTCGGTCCCCGGGCTTCCATTACAGTCTGCTCCTCGGTCCCCGGGCTTCCATTACAGTCTGCTCCTCGGTCCCCCGGACTTCCATTACAGTCTGCTCCTCGGTCCCCGGGCTTCCATTACAGTCTGCTCCTCGGTCCCCCGGACTTCCATTACAGTCTGCTCCTCGGTCCCCCAGGCTTCCATTACAGTCTATTCCTCGGTCCCTAGTCTTCCATTACAGTCTGCTCCTCGGTCCCTAGTCTTCCATTACAGTCTGCTCCTCGGTCCCTAGTCTTCCATTACAGTCTGCTCCTCGGTCCTGGGCTTCCATTACAGTCTGCTCCTCGGTCCCCCGGGCTTCCATTACAGTCTGCTTGAAATGTGTGCAGATGCCCATGGAAAACATACAGAGTCCTGGCATATGTGGTCCTTGGAGGGCTGCACACCCATTACAGTCTGCTCCTCGGTCCCCCGGGCTTCCATTACAGTCTGCTCCTCGGTCCCCGAGCTTCCATTACAGTCTGCTCCTCGGTCCCCTGGGCTTCCATTACAGTCTGTTCCTCCGCCCCCCGTGCTTCCATTACAGTCCGCCCCTCGGCCCCCGTGCTTCCATTACAGTCTGCTCCTCGGTCCCCGGGCTTCCATTAGTCTGCTCCTCGGTCCCCGGGCTTCCATTACAGTCTGCTCCTCGGTTCCCCGGGCTTCCATTACAGTCTGCTCCTCCGCCCCCCGTGCTTCCATTACAGTCTGCTCCTCGGTCCCCAGGCTTCCATTACAGTCTGCTCCTCGGTCCCCGGGCTTCCATTACAGTCAGCTCCTCTGTCCCCCGGGCTTCCATTACAGTCTGCTCCTCAGTCCCCCGTGCTTCCATTACAGTCCACCCCTCGGCCCCCGTGCTTCCATTACGGTCTGCTCCTCGGTCCCCGGGCTTCCATTACAGTCTGCTCCTCGGTCCCCGGGCTTCCATTACAGTCTGCTCCTCGGTCCCCCGGACTTCCATTACAGTCTGCTCCTCCGCCCCCCCGTGCTTCCATTACAGTTTGCTCCTCGTTCCCCAGTCTTCCATTACAGTCTGCTCCTCGGTCCCCTGATCTTCCATTACAGTCTGCTCCTCGGTCCCCCAGGCTTCCATTACAGTCTATTCCTCGGTCCCTAGTCTTCCATTACAGTCTGCTCCTCGGTCCCTAGTCTTCCATTACAGTCTGCTCCTCGGTCCCTAGTCTTCCATTACAGTCTGCTCCTCGGTCCTGGGCTTCCATTACAGTCTGCTCCTCGGTCCCCCGGGCTTCCATTACAGTCTGCTTGAAATGTGTGCAGAAGCCCATGGAAAACATACAGAGTCCTGGCATATGTGGTCCTTGGAGGGCTGCACACCCATTACAGTCTGCTTCTCGGTCCCCCGGGCTTCCATTACAGTCTGCTCCTCGGTCCCCGAGCTTCCATTACAGTCTGCTCCTCGGTCCCCCGGGCTTCCATTACAGTCTGTTCCTCCGCCCCCCGTGCTTCCATTACAGTCTGCCCCTCGGCCCCCGTGCTTCCATTACAGTCTGCTCCTCGGTCCCCGGGCTTCCATTAGTCTGCTCCTCGGTCCCCGGGCTTCCATTACAGTCTGCTCCTCGGTTCCCCGGGCTTCCATTACAGTCTGCTCCTCCGCCCCCCGTGCTTCCATTACAGTCTGCTCCTCGGTCCCCAGTCCCTGAAGCAGGAGGTTGACCATCTGCTGGAAAGTGGCAGGGGCATTCTTCATGCCGAAGGGCATGACCGTGGACTCGTACAGTCCGAAGGGCGTGATAAAGGCGGACTTCTCCTGCGCCTCGAGGCTTAGGGGAATCTGCCAGTATCCTCTACACAGATCCATTATTGTTAGGTAATCTGCGCCAGCTAACCTATCCAGCAGCTCCTCGATGCGCGGCATTGGGTGCGCGTCAGAGGCTGTGATGGCGTTGAGCCCCCTGTAGTCCACGCAGAACCGGGTGGTCCGGTCCTTCTTTGGCACGAGAACTACAGGTGATGCCCACGCGCTCTTTGACCGTCGAATCACCCCCAGCTGTAACATCTCATCGATCTCTTGGCGCATGATCTGCTGCACCTGGTCAGAGATTCGATAGGGTGTTCGCCATAGTGGGGCGTGATTCCCGGTGTCCACCTCATGGACTGCGAACTTATTCCTCCCAGGTTGGTTGGAGAACACGACCCGGAAGGGTTCCAGTGTGGTTTGCAACTGCAACCGCTGGGGTTCAGCTAACGAGGCGCTTACCTCCACGTCCTCGATGGACCCATTGGCCTTGGCTTGGGCCAGCATGTCCAGGAGGGTGTCTTCCTCCCCGTCTTCGGGCACGCTGCCGACCGGTAGGACGAAAGGTTCACGTTCGTGATGAGCCTTCATCATGTTGACGTGAAAGGCCTTTCGCCTACCCCGAGCATGGTCAAGGGTGACCACGTAAGTGACCGGGTTGAGCTGTTGGTGGACGACGTACGGGCCCTCCCAGGCTGCCTGAAGCTTATCCGTTGGTACGGGGACCAGCACCCACACCTTTTGACCCACGTGGTAGGTCCGCTCTCGGGCGTTCTGGTCGTACCAGTGCTTCTGGTCAGCTTGAGCCTGCGTCATGTCATGCACCAACTGCGTCAAGGTCTGCATCTTGTCACGGAAGCGCATGACATACTCCACTATGGACACTTCAGAAGGGTTCGGCTTCTCTTCCCAGGATTCTCTTACCAACCCAAGGTGTCCCCGGACTCGCCTGCCGTACAGGAGCTTGAAGGGGGAGAACCCCGTCGTGGCCTGCGGAACCTCTCGGTAAGCGAACAGCAGGTGTGGGAGGTACCGCTCCCAGTCGCGCCCTTGAGTCTCAACCAGCATGCGTAGCATCTGTTTGAGGGTACCATTGAAGCGTTCACACAAGCCATTGGTCTGTGGGTGATACGCACTCGATACCAGGTGCTTCACCTGCATTCTCTTACAGAGAGCCTCCATTAGGCGAGACATAAATTGGGTCCCTTGATCAGTAAGCATTTCCATGGGAAATCCTACACGTGAAAAGATGGCCAACAGGGCATCCGCCACCTTATCTGCCCTAGTTGAAGACAGAGCTACTGCCTCTGGGTACTGGGTAGCGTAGTCTACCACAGTAAGAATATATCGCTTTCCAGAGCTGCTGGGGACGGCCAGCGGGCCTATAATGTCCACCCCGATCCTCTGGAAAGGCTCCTCTACCACTGGCACAGGGATCAGGGGAGCCTTAATAGCAGGCCCCGCCTTCCCCACTCTCTGACAGGTGACACAGGAGTGGCAGTAGTTTGACACATCTGTCCCCATCTTAGGCCAATAGAAGTGTTGAGACAGCCGGGCCTTAGTTTTGCTGATCCCCAAGTGTCCAGCTAGCGGGATCTCATGGGCAATCTGCAACAACTCACCCCGGAATTGCTGCGGGACGACTAGCTGTCTTTCCCTCAACCACTCCTTTTGCGATTCTCCGTGTACTGTCTCCCGGTACAACCTCCCTCTTTCCCAGAACACCTCCTTATCAGTCTCGGAGAAGCGCGTCCCGGCGAGTTGTCTCAAACTCTCTAGGCTCGCATCTGTGTGCAGAGCGGCCTGAAACTCCTGGCTAGGGGAAGCCAGAAGCGACGTCAGGGTCCCTTCCCCACGGGAACCCTCTTGGACCTGCTCTGGGTCTACCTCTGGTTCAGTCACAGTGATGACTGAGGAGGGTCCGGAAGGCAGACAGTTATCTGGGTTCCCGGCACTCTGACTGCGGGTGACAGCAGCTACGTAGGCTGTCTTCCCGGGGGTTTCTACAGGCCCATCAGCTGGCGCTGCTATGGGCTCTATCTCCCCATCCACCCCCATTACCTCAGGAGCATTGCTACTTATGGGCCAGGTACCTTCCTCGGTGGCACTGGTCAATTGCATGGCATCACCTTTCTCACGGTTCCCATGCGGCTCCCCATGTCCTGTAGCACCAACA
Source organism: Ranitomeya imitator (assembly GCF_032444005.1). Classification (NCBI taxonomy): domain Eukaryota; kingdom Metazoa; phylum Chordata; class Amphibia; order Anura; family Dendrobatidae; genus Ranitomeya; species Ranitomeya imitator. The sequence continues at coordinate 573,365,424 of NC_091287.1, read as the reverse complement.
CTTGCCCCTGCTAAGGGTTCCTCAGCCGTCTCACTCCGCAGAGCGACGTGGCTGAGCACTCCTGTACCTATGGACACATCAGCTTTCACAGAAAAATCATTATCAGGTTCCGTCGGCACAGGTACATTTTCACCAACACTCCTAGGGAAAAAATGGTTAACAGATGCATCATTACAAGGTAAAGCATGGTCAGGTAACACATGCGATTTCCCATCATCATCATCAGGGTTAACGTTACCCTTATTAGTAGATTGGGGAGGGGTGTCAGGGACGTAGTGTGCAACCATCCTCCCCAAATCAGTCCCCAACAAAACATCAGTGGGCAAATTATCAGACAGCCCCACTTCCTTCACCCCGCTCCCGGCACCCCAATCAATATAAACCATCGGTAAGGGATAACTGATGCCCTCAATCCCAGTGACAGTTAGGGTTTTCCCCGGAATGATTTCTTCAGGGGCCGCCAGTTCGGGTCAGATGAGGGTTCGTTCAGCCCCGGTGTCCTTGAGGCCTGTAGCAACATGGCCTCCCACATTGACGTGCTGTACGTTGTCACACACCCTCCCAGCCACACCACCCTCCAAAAGAACTGCATTAGGCCCTGGGGCCTTGGATGAGGGGTTCTTCTGCTTGGCTGGACAGGAGGGACTGATATGACCAGTCTGATTGCAGTGGTAACACTTGCGAGATTCGGTGGTAGGTCTGGTGTTGTTGGCCACGGGGCCAGGACCTCTGGTGTGTTGGCAGGGGTACTGGCGTTGGTTGCAGGCTTACCCCCTCTCCAGCTGGTGGTGACTGGCTTCTGCACTTCCGATCTACGGTTGGCCTCAGGCATCGGCAATCTGCGCTGCTTTCGTCACGTCTTTGGGTTCTCTGTCCTTCACGAACTGTCGCAACTCAGCTGGGCAAAGATGAAAGAACTGGTCTTTGATCATCAGGTCTCGCAGCTGTGCAAAGGTGGTCACTGACCGTCCTTGGGTCCACTGGTCAAAGTGGGTCCCCAGTCCATGCACCACATCACTGTAACTGTCGTGTGGGCCACGTTCGAGGGTCCGGAACTTTCTACGGTACGCCTCGGGTGTAAGCTGGTACTTGGCTCTCAGAGCCTGCTTGATGGCCTCATAGTCACCATCTTGTTCTTGAGGGAGGGCAGTAAACGCCTCCAGAGCTTTGTCTCTCAGCCCTGGGGTCAGGTATCATGCCCATTCATCTGTAGCAGCCTGTATTGTCTGCAGGCTTTCTCAAAGGCCCGCAGAAAAGTGTCCAAGTCTCTGTCCTCCATAACAGGAAAGTGATCGGGCCGGGGCTTAGGTATCTGAGCGCTGCTGGGCTCACGTCTCTGGGTGGTGGAGGGCATCCCCCCCTGCCGGAGCATCTCCAGTTCATGTGCTCGCTGGGCTTGGCGCTCGGCTCTCTCAGCCTCCCGCTCGGCTCGGGCCTCCTGCCGGTATTGCTGAATCAGCTGCCGACGTCCCTCATGGTCGTCAGTGGGGAATTCTTTCAAGGCCACCTGCAGGTGGGGGTCCAATTCGCCCGGATTGCTAACAGGGCCAGCATTCAGTGGTTGGACCTCTGCTGCAGCACCACGTTCGCAGGTGCTGGCTTCTGCGGCCTCTGAGCTCTGAGAGTGGTCTAGAGCGGCTTCCCATTGCACCAGATCTGCGACCAGTTGGGCATTGTTTTTGCTTGCAAAGTCAATGTGCTGTGACTTGCATAAGGCAACAAGGGTGTCTCTGGTCTGCTTCTCATGAAAGACTTCTCCCAGCTCAACCATGGTTGCCAAATAAAAGGACAGAAAACGAAGAGAAAGGGAGGGGATAATTACCAGTACGCAATTGTCTCAAGACTAAAAAACACTGAGTTCCTTCTCCAAACTTATTTGCGCAGAGTCCTCGCAAGAACTCTGCAAGTTTTTAGTGAGAGGAATGATCACTCAAACCAAATCAATAATGCTCTAAGATCCCACCGCTGCCACCAATTTGTCAGGAATCCCTGACCGCTGTCACCAGTTTGTCACGATTCACACCGTGACCGTCACCCCGACGTCACGGATCGGAGTGACTTTAGGCCAACAGACGGCTATCACATGTGCAGGGGGGCTTATCTTAGTTATCCCTCCACTCCACAATGTGATGAAACAACACACACAAGGCTATTGACCTCTTAGTTTACAGCAGGGGCTTATTTTAGGTATCCCACTGCTTTTCAATATACCACGAACTGCAGGGATTTATCTATATCCCGCTTACAGTTCCACTTAACACTTGCAGCTCTCTGGCGCCCCCCTTACTCTCAGGTCAGATTAGGTACTGCACCTGGGGTAATTAGTCGCCAGAAAGGCTGCCTGCTAGGTACGGGCTATTGGGCATGCTGTAGCGATGCGATAAACTACTCCCACTCAGGCAGGAACAATAATTATCAACGCCGCAGTCATCACCCCCAAAACCTGCACACTATCGCTGCCACCAGCTTCGATTAAACGGGTCCGAAGCTAACCCAACACAGTAGCGTATTTCCCTTCAGAAGACAGGGTACGTTTTTAGAGCATGGAGAAAGAACTGGCATGAAATAATATACCCCACCAAAATTTAGGCAGTGCTTTATCAAAATATTTTACAACGATGTTACAAATGAGACAATTGCAAATATGTACAAAGGTAATTATAACATAAAGGAATTAAAGGAGAAAAGATAACACTCACATGTTCTCAGTTCATTGCATTGCAGGCAACCATACGTCCCAGTTCATTGGACGTGCTCAGGGCTCTCCAAGAAAAGACAAGAAATCAAGAAGACTGAGCTGGGGATCTTGGCAGACAGTTATAGCTTCAGCCTGTGACCACCCAGAAAGGGGTTGGATCACCTCGTCCCTCCTACCTCTTCAGTCTAACTAAACTTTAAACTATTTTCTCTAATTTCTATATCTTCGCTACAAAACATGTCATAGTCATAACAAACCCAGCATTCATCTCGGATTAACGTGGGCATTCTAATGAGATCAAATATGTCCTATCTGGGATACATATTTACAGAGAAATCCCTACTTCTTTACCAGATGGAGTTGAAAGCTCAGGTTTACCGTGGTGGATAGATCCACCGAGGGACGTAAAGAATATATATTTTTGTGTTCCTATCTTAAATGGTTTGCGTAATATCTTACAAACACAGAACACAGAACTTCCATGAATTTTGGAGCCATTTTTCCAGTTCCAGCTAGTGCAGTTGGGAGGGGGCGAGTGACTTTCGTCAAGCCTGGAATTTATGACCCCAGGGAAATAAAACCCCCTTCTAACATACATTCCGTAGCCCATAGAGAAACAAGGAGAGCCAGAGAGAGAAGGGGGGTTTAGCCCACCTCATGAGCTGAAGAGCAACTAAACTTATATGATATTTCATACCATTTTGTGACACCCGGGCTTCCATTACAGTCTGCTCCTCGGTCCTGGGCTTCCATTACAGTCTGCTCCTCGACCCCCGTGCTTCCATTACAGTCTGTTCCTCGGCCCCCAGGCTTCTATTCCAGGCTGCTCCTCGTTTCCCATTCTTCCATTACAGTCTGCTCCTCGGTCCTCGGCCTTCCATTACAGTCTGTTCCTCGGCCCCCGGGCTTCTATTCTAGGCTGCTCCTCGTTTCCCATTCTTCCATTACAGTCTGCTCCTCGGTCCCCGGGTTTCCATTACAGTCTTCTCCTTGTTCCCTGTGCTTCCATTACAGTCTGCTCCTCGGTCCCCAGTCTTCAATTACAGTCTGTAATGGAAGACTGGGGACCGAGGAGCAGACTGTAATGGAAGACTGGGGACCGAGGAGCAATCTGCTCCTCGGTCCCCGGGTTTCCATTACAGTCTTCTCCTTGTTCCCCGTGCTTCCATTACAGTCTGCTCCTCAGTCCCCAGTCTTCCATTACAGTCTGCTTCTCTGTCCCCGGGCTTCCATTACTGTCTGCTCCTCAGTCCCGTGCTTCCATTACAGTCTGCTCCCCGGCCCCCAGTCTTCCATTACAGTCTGCTCCTCGGTCCCCCGGGCTTCCATTACAGTCTGCTCCTCGGTCCTGGGCTTCCATTACAGTCTGCTCCTCAGTCCCGTGCTTCCATTACAGTCTGCTCCTCGGTCCCCAGTCTTCCGTTACAGTCTGCTCCTCGGTCCCCGGGCTTCCATTACAGTCTGCTCCTCGGTCCCCGGGCTTCCATTACAGTCTGCTCCTCGGCCCCCGGGCTTCTATTCCAGGCTGCTCCTTGTTTCCCATTCTTCCATTACAGTCTGCTCCTCAGTCCCCGGGTTTCCTTTACAGTCTTCTCCTTGTTCCCCGTGCTTCCATTACAGTCTGCTCCTCGGTCCCCAGTCTTCCATTACAGTCTACTCCTCGGTCCCCAGTCTTCCATTACAGTCTGCTCCTCAGTCCCGGGCTTCCATTACAGTCTGCTCCTCGGTCCCCGGGCTTCCATTACTGTCTGCTCCTCAGTCCCGGGCTTCCATTACAGTCTGCTCCCCGGCCCCCAGTCTTCCATTACAGTCTGCTCCCCGGCCCCCAGTCTTCCATTACAGTCTGCTCCTCGGACCTCGGGTTTCCATTAGTCTTCTCCTCGGTCCCCGTGCTTCCATTACAGTCTGCTCCCCGGCCCCCAGTCTTCCATTACAGTCTGCTCCTCCGGCCCCAGGCTTCCATTACAGTCTGCTCCTCCGCCCCCAGGCTTCCATTACAGTCTGCTCCTTGGTCCCCGGGCTTCCATTACCGTCTGCTCCTCGGTCCCCGGGCTTCCATTACAGTCTGCTCCTCCGCCCCCAGCCTTCCATTACAGTCTGCTCCTCGGTCCCCGGGCTTCCATTACAGTCTGCTCCTCGGTCCCCGGGCTTCCATTACAGTCTGCTCCTCGGCCCCCAGGCTTCCATTACAGTCTGCTCCTCGGACCCCGGGCTTCCATTACAGTCTGCTCCTCCACCCCCGGGCTTCCATTACAGTCTGCTCCTCGGTCCCCGGGCTTCCATTACAGTCTGCTCCTCCACCCCCGGGCTTCCATTACAGTCTGCTCCTCGGACCCCGGGCTTCCATTACAGTCTGCTCCTCCACCCCCGGGCTTCCATTACAGTCTGTTCCTCGGACCCCGGGTTTCCATTACAGTCTGCTCCTCGGCCCCCGTGCTTCCATTACAGTCTTTTCCTCGGACCCCGGGTTTCCATTACAGTCTGCTCCTCGGCCCCCGGGCTTCCATTACAGTCTTTTCCTCGGACCTCGGGCTTCCATTACAGTCTGCTCCTCGGACCCCGGGCTTCCATTACAGTCTGCTCCTCGGACCCCGGGCTCCCATTACAGTCTGCTCCTCGGACCTCGGGCTTCCATTACAGTCTGCTCCTCGGACCCCGGGCTCCCATTACAGTCTGCTCCTCGGTACCCGGGCTTCCATTACAGTCTGTTCCTCGGACCCCGGGCTCCCATTACAGTCTGCTCCTCGGCCCCCGGGCTTCCATTACAGTCTGCTCCTCCACCCCCGGGCTTCCATTACAGTCTGTTCCTCGGACCTCGGGCTTCCATTACAGTCTGCTCCTCGGACCCCGGGCTTCCATTACAGTCTGCTCCTCGGACCCCGGGCTTCCATTACAGTCTGCTCCTCGGACCCCGGGCTTCCATTACAGTCTGTTCCTCGGACCCCGGGCTTCCATTACAGTCTGCTCCTCGGCACCCGTGCTTCCATTACAGTCTGCTCCTGGTCTTATTTTACAGGCTGTCCTCTAGTTCTGGCCTTCAGATTATGAATATTGTGATGGATGTTCCTGGAGGTCCTCCCTGCCCCCGCTCTTCCTTGAGGGATGATAAAATTCCTGGTTTTAGCCCTTCTATAATCAGGACTTAGTGGCTGCATCCATCAGGTACACGACTGCTGCGCTCATAGAAAGCCGATGATAAATGTGCAGCAGATTACATTTAACAGTTGGAACAGCGCAATCCATTTTTCCGCTTGCTCCCAGATCATGAAAAATTAATGCAGAATTTCTCAAAAATGAGAGAAAACCAAGAACAATCACAAAGTGTCTGAGAATGTGCAGACAGAAGATGGGGGCAGCTGGTATTGTGCAGAAGCCTCAATATCACTCCCTTCCTCCCCGAACCCAGGAGCTCACACTCTAAGGCCGGCGTCACACTTGCGAGTTTTACGGACGTAAGAGCGCAGAAACTACGTCCGTAAAACTTGCAAAAAATACGGCACAATTATTCTCTATGCCTTTGCTCCTATCTGCCGTATTTTACTGATCAGTATTATACGGCTTTCTACGGCCGTACAAAATCGCAGCATGCTGCGTTTGTCACCGTACTGCGCAAGAAATACGCCAATGAAAGTCTATGGAAGCGTGAAAAATACGGATTACACACGGACAAGCAGTGTGATTTGCGAGAAATACGCAGCGGTGTTAGAGAGAAAAGCCGGTAATTCAGTGCGGTGTACAGTAAAATCACACTGACAGCTTACAGTAGAATAAATGTGTACACATAGAATAGGTATATATATATATATATATATATATATATATATATGTCAGTGAGACACATATATGTATATATATTAATATTTTTTCCAGCGCTATACAGCTTGAAAGCCGGTAATGCAATTACCGGCTTTTTCTTTCTCCTTCCTAAAACCCGACATGATATGAGACATGATTACATACAGTAAACCATGTCTTCTCTCCATTCTTTTTGCAGATTCCACACTACTAATGTCAGTAGTGTGTATCTGCAAAATTTGGCCATTCTAGCTCTTAAAATAAAGGGTTAAATGGCGGAAAAAATTGGCGTGGGCTCCCGCGCAATTTTCTCCGCCAGAGTAGTAAAGCCAGTGACTGAGGGCAGATATTAATAGCCTGGAGCGGGTCCATGGTTATTGGCCCCCCCCTGGCTAAAAATATCTGCCCCCAGCCACCCCAGAAAAGGCACATCTGGAAGATGCGCCTATTCTGGCACTTGGCCACTCTCTTCCCATTCCCGTGTAGCGGTGGGATATGGGGTAATGAAGGGTTAAAGCTCCCAGGCTTTCTAGGAAAGTTCCCACGATCTATGAACATCCAGCAGAGGGCGCCTCACCGCAAATGAAGCTAAATATAGCTCATTGATCTATATTTAGACTCATTCCCCGGGGTTTTGCAGCGAGGAGCAGCATTGCATTAGCGGAACTCCTTGCTGCAAAATGTTTTAACCCCTTCAGAAGGATTTACATCGTTGGACGTTACAGATCTGCGGAGGGTAAGTATATTGTTGGTTTATTATGTTTTTTCTTTCACAGAACGAGGGTCTTCAGTGACTGGATTGGGCGTACAATAAAATACTCCAACAACCATTGTTTTTATTTCATTAAAATAATTTTAAATAATGTGTTTGTGTTTTATTTAACCCTTTACTACAATTGGATTAATAATGGATAGGTGTCATAATTGACGCCTCTCCATTATTAATTTGGCTTAATGTCACCTTACAATAGCAAGGTGACATTAACCCTTCATTACCCCATATCCCACCGCTACACGGGAATGGGAAGAGAGTGGCCAAGTGCCAGAATAGGCGCATATTCCAGATGTGCCTTTTCTGGGGTGGCTGGGGGCAGATGTTTTTAGCCGGGGGGGGCAATAACCATGGACCCTCTCCAGGCTATTAATATCTGCCCTCAGTCACTGGCTTTACTACTCTGGCGGAGAAAATTGCGCGGGAGCCCACGCCAATTTTTTCCACCATTTAACCCTTTATTTTAAGAGCTAGAACGGCCAAATTTTGCAGATACACTCTACTGACATTAGTAGTGTGGAATCTGCAAAAAAAATGGAGAGAAGACATGGTTTACTGTATGTAATCATGTCTCAAATCATGTCGGGTTTTAGGAAGGAGAAAGACAATGCCGGTAATTGAATTACCGGCTTTCAAGCTGTATAGCGCTGGAAAAAATATTAATATATATACATATATGTGTCTCACTGACATATATATATATATAGACAGTATATATATATATTTTTTTTTCTTTTTGGGACACATGGATCATTTCTATAGCGGTATGTTGGTTTTGCAAGCCTGCGAGAAAACCACGCAGTACGGATGCCATACGGATTACATACGGAGGATGCCATGCGCAAAAAACGCTGACACACCCTGCCTACGGAGGAGCTACGGACCACTATTTTCGGGACTTTTCAGCGTATTACGGCCGTAATATACGGACCGTATTGTTTTACGCTGTGTGTGACGCCGGCCTAATCGCCCTTGTTTGCCCCAGTGTGACCCCAGGAAAAAAAAATCTTTGCATTCTTTCCTAACTGCTCTGCAGTGTCCACATTACAGCCCTCACACCACTGCTCATCCTGGCCCTCCTGGTTCATGCACAGGGCTGCCACTAGAAATTTCGGGGCCCCATACTGGCAAAATTTTCGGGGCCCCCTTGAGACTCCGCCCAGGCTCCACCCCAGCCCCGCCTCCAGGCTCCACCCCTCAAACTGTCCACAGTCCCACCGCTCTCTCTTGGAAAAACTCCACTTCTCACCAATCACACATTAGCAGTTCCCATCACCAGATCACACATATAGCAGGCAGCTTTTGTTTTGGCCAAAAGATTTTTTAAGCCGCCACCATAACACGGTAGACACTTTTGGCCGGGCCCTACTCTGCTGTAACCTATTAAATGTCCAACATTCTGCCCCTGTCACTGTGTCCAGCATTTCTGCCCCTGTCTCCAGCATTCTGCCCCACTGTGTGTCCAGCATTCTGCCCCACTGTGTGTCCAACATTCTGCCCCACTGTGTGTCCAGCATTCTGCCCCACTGTGTGTCCAGCATTCTGCCCCACTGTGTGTCCAGCATTCTGCCCCACTGTGTGTCCAGCATTCTGCCCCACTGTGTCCAGCATTTCTGCCCCTGTGTCCAGCATTTCTGCCCCTGTGTGTCCAGCATTTCTGCCCCTGTGTGTCCAGCATTCTGCCCCACTGTGTCCAGCATTCTGCCCCACTGTGTGTCCAGCATTTCTGCCCCTGTGTGTGTCCACCATTCTGTCCCACTGTGTCCAGCATTTCTGCCCGTGTCCAGCATTTTTGCCCCACTGTGTCCAGCATTTCTGCCCCACTGTGTCCAGCATTTCTGCCCCTGTGTGTCCAGCATTCTGCCCCACTGTGTCCAGCATTCTGCCCCACTGTGTGTCCAGCATTTCTGCCCCTGTCTCCAGCATTCTGCCCCACTGTGTGTCCAGCATTCTGCCCCTGTGTCCAGCATTTCTGCCCCTGTGTCCAGCATTTCTGCCCCTGTGTCCAGCATTTCTGCCCCTGTGTGTCCAGCATTCTGCCCCACTGTGTGTCCAGCATTTCTGCCCCTGTGTGTGTCCACCATTCTGTCCCACTGTGTCCAGCATTTCTGCCCCTGTGTCCAGCATTTTTGCCCCACTGTGTCCAGCATTTCTGCCCCACTGTGTCCAGCATTTCTGCCCCTGTGTGTCCAGCATTTCTGCCCCACTGTGTCCAACATTTCTGCCCCACTGTGTGTCCAACATTTCTGCCCCTGTGTGTGTCCACCATTCTGTCCCACTGTGTCCAGCATTTCTGCCCCTGTGTCCAGCATTTCTGCCCCACTGTGTCCAGCATTTCTGCCCCACTGTGTCCAGCATCCTGCCCCACTGTGTCCAGCATTTCTGCCCCTGTGTCCAGCATTTCTGCCCCTGTGTGTCCAGCATTTCTGCCCCTGTGTGTCCAGCATTCTGCCCCACTGTGTCCAGCATTCTGCCCCACTGTGTCCAGCATTCTGCCCCAATGTCCAGCATTCTGCCCCTGTCACTGTGTCCAGCATTTCTGCCCCTGTCTCCAGCATTCTGCCCCACTGTGTGTCCAGCATTCTGCCCCACTGTGTGTCCAGCATTCTGCCCCACTGTGTGTCCAGCATTCTGCCCCACTGTGTCCAGCATTTCTGCCCCTGTGTCCAGCATTTCTGCCCCTGTGTGTCCAGCATTTCTGCCCCTGTGTGTCCAGCATTCTGCCCCACTGTGTCCAGCATTCTGCCCCACTGTGTGTCCAGCATTTCTGCCCCTGTGTGTGTCCACCGTTCTGTCCCACTGTGTCCAGCATTTCTGCCCCTGTGTCCAGCATTTTTGCCCCACTGTGTCCAGCATTTCTGCCCCACTGTGTCCAGCATTTCTGCCCCTGTGTGTCCAGCATTCTGCCCCACTGTGTCCAGCATTCTGCCCCACTGTGTGTCCAGCATTTCTGCCCCTGTCTCCAGCATTCTGCCCCACTGTGTGTCCAGCATTCTGCCCCACTGTGTCCAGCATTTCTGCCCCTGTGTCCAGCATTTCTGCCCCTGTGTCCAGCATTTCTGCCCCTGTGTGTCCAGCATTCTGCCCCACTGTGTGTCCAGCATTTCTGCCCCTGTGTGTGTCCACCATTCTGTCCCACTGTGTCCAGCATTTCTGCCCCTGTGTCCAGCATTTTTGCCCCACTGTGTCCAGCATTTCTGCCCCACTGTGTCCAGCATTTCTGCCCCTGTGTGTCCAGCATTCTGCCCCACTGTGTCCAGCATTTCTGCCCCATTGTGTGTCCAGCATTTCTGCCCCTGTGTGTGTCCACCATTCTGTCCCACTGTGTCCAGCATTTCTGCCCGTGTCCAGCATTTCTGCCCCACTGTGTCCAGCATTTCTGCCCCACTGTGTCCAGCATCCTGCCCCCATTGTGTCCAGCATCCTGCCCCACTGTGTCCAGCATTTCTGCCCCACTGTGTCCAGCATTTCTGCCCCACTGTGTCCAGCATTTCTGCCCCACTGTGTCCAGCATTTCTGCCCCACTGTGTCCAGCATTTCTGCCCCTGTGTGTCCACATTTCTGCCCCACTGTGTCCAGCATTCTGCCCCACTGTGTCCGGCATTTCTGCCCCTGTGTCACAATGTCCAGCATTCTGCCCCGCTGTGTCCACCATTCTGCCCCTGTGTGTCCACCATTCTGTCCCACTGTGTCCAGCATTTCTGCCCCTGTGTCCAGCATTTTTGCCCCACTGTGTCCAGCATTTCTGCCCCTGTGTGTCCAGCATTCTGCCCCACTGTGTCCAGCATTTCTGCCCCACTGTGTCCAGCATTCTGCCCCACTGTGTCCACCATTCTGCCCCACTGTGTCCGGCATTTCTGCCCCTGTGTGTCCAGCATTCTGCCCCACTGTGTCCACCATTCTGCCCCTGTGTGTCCACCATTCTGCCCCACTGTGTCCAGCATTTCTGCCCCACTGTGTCCAGCATTTCGGCCCGTGTGTCCAGCATTCTGCCCCACTGTGTCCACCTTTCTGCCCCTGTGTGTCCACCATTCTGCCCCTGTGTGTCCACCATTCTGCCCCTGTGTGTCCAGCATTCTGCCCCACTGTGTCCAGCATTTCTGCCCCTGTGTGTCCAGCATTCTGCCCCACTGTGTCCAGCATTTCTGCCCCACTGTGTCCAGCATTCTGCCCCACTGTGTCCACCATTCTGCCCCACTGTGTCCGGCATTTCTGCCCCTGTGTGTCCAGCATTCTGCCCCACTGTGTCCACCATTCTGCCCCTGTGTGTCCACCATTCTGCCCCTGTGTGTCCACCATTCTGCCCCACTGTGTCCAGCATTTCTGCCCCACTGTGTCCAGCATTTCGGCCCGTGTGTCCAGCATTCTGCCCCACTGTGTCCACCATTCTGCCCCTGTGTGTCCACCATTCTGCCCCTGTGTGTCCACCATTCTGCCCCACTGTGTCCAGCATTTCTGCCCCTGTGTGTCCACCATTCTGCCCCACTGTGTCCACCATTCTGCCCCTGTGTGTCCAGCATTTCTGCCCCTGTGTGCCCATCATCCTGCCCCCCGGGCCCCCCTGGATCGCAGCAGCTCTCAAAGAAAAAAAAAAACACAACTTCTTACCTGGCCAAGCTCCAGCGCCGGGTGAAGCTCCCTCTCCAGGCTCCACACAGACGCACTCGCCGCCGGGCCCGGCGGCTGACAATGACGTCAGACGCCGGCGGCGGCGAGTGCGCACTGCGGCCCTATTCAGCCGCCAGCCTCAGACTGGCTGGCGGCTGTTAACTATTGACGTGCGGGCGTGGGCCCGCACGTCAATAGTGTGCCGCTGCCGCAGCGCCTGCAGGGGGGGCCCGGTGACCAGATGAGACGGGGCCCGATGCGGGCCCCCTCTGCTCACTGGGCCCCATACGCCAGTCACGGCTGTCATGCCCTGATGGCGGCCCTGTTCATGCATGCAACACCAGTCCCACAGGTAAGCCTGGACAACCCATAGAGGGATATGCAGCAATGCTGGTCAATAATGACTAGCTATTTTCTTACCTAATTCCTTGAAAAAGATGGGAGGAGTTGTGTTCCCAGATCACTGCTTTTGTCACATTGCTTGAGTTCTTAACACTTGAGCGATCGGCCTCTGTGTCAGGGCTGCAGCTGCCACCTGGGTGACAGCACGATCCATCAGCTGAATCATCACATCCAGAAGTAATTAAGAAGAATCAATGCTCCAGGATATAACGATGAGAGCTGTCATGTAATCTATTAACTGACAGAAAACTCCCTGGACACTACAGACCTGGAAATGTCAATCGTCACAGAAGGAATCTAGGTGTGAATAGCTAAGAGTCTGCAGCCACCACTAGGGGGAGCTCCATGTACACAGACACATGATAAGATCCTGTCTGCAGCCACCACTAGGGGGAGCTCCATGTATATAGAGATACATGATAAGATCCTGTCTGTAGCCACCACTAGGGGGAGCTCCATGTATATAGAGATACATGATAAGATCCTGTCTGCAGTCACCACTAGGGGGAGCTCCCTGTATATAGAGATACATGATAAGATCCTGTCTGTAGCCACCACTAGGGGGAGCTCCATGTATATAGAGATACATGATAAGATCCTGTCTGCAGCCACCACTAGGGGGAGCTCCATGTACACAGAAACATGATGAGATCCTGTCTGCAGCCACCACTAGGGGGAGCTCCATGTACACAGAAACATGATGAGATCCTGTCTGCAGCCACCACTAGGGGGAGCTCCCTGTATACAGAGACACATGATAAGATCCTGCCTGCAGCCACCACAAGGGGGAGCTCCCTGTATACAGAGATACATGATAATATCCTGTCTGCAGCCACCACTAGGGGGAGCTCCCTGTATACAGAGATACATGACGAGATCCTGTCTGCAGCCACCACTAGGGGGAGCTCCATGTACACAGAAACATGATGAGATCCTGTCTGCAGCCACCACTAGGGGGAGCTCCATGTACACAGAAACATGATGAGATCCTGTCTGCAGCCACCACTAGGGGGAGCTCCCTGTATACAGAGACACATGATAAGATCCTGCCTGCAGCCACCACTAGGGGGAGCTCCCTGTATACAGAGATACATGATAATATCCTGTCTGCAGCCACCACTAGGGGGAGCTCCCTGTATACAGAGATACATGACGAGATCCTGTCTGCAGCCACCACTAGGGGGAGCTCCCTGTATACAGAGATACATGACGAGATCCTGTCTGCAGCCACCACTAGGGGGAGCTCTCTGTATACAGAGATACATGATAAGATCCTGCCTGCAGCCACCACTAGGGGGAGCTCCCTGTATACAGAGATACATGATAATATCCTGTCTGCAGCCACCACTAGGGGGAGCTCTCTGTATACAGAGATACATGATAAGATCCTGTCTGCAGTCACCACTAGGGGGAGCTCCCTGTGTACAGAGATACATGATATGATCCTGTCTAAAGCCACCACTAGGGGGAGCTCCCTGTATACAGAGATACATGATAAGATCCTGTCTGCAGCCACCACTAGGGGGAGCTCCCTGTATACAGAGATACATGATAATATCCTGTCTGCAGCCACCACTAGGGGGAGCTCCATGTACACAGACACATGATAAGATCCTGCCTGCAGCCACCACTAGGGAGAGCTCCATGTACACAGACACATGATAAGATCCTGTCTGCAGGCACCACTAGGGGGAGCTCCCTGTATACAGAGATACATGATAAGATTCTGTCAGCAGTCTCCACTAGGGGGAGCTCCCTGTATACAGAGACACATAAGATCCTGCCTGCAGCCACCACTAGGGGAAGCTCCCTGTATACAGAGATACATGATAATATCCTGTCTGCAGCCACCACTAGGGGGAGCTCCCTGTATACAGAGATACATGACGAGATCCTGTCTGCAGCCACCACTAGGGGGAGCTCCATGTACACAGAAACATGATGAGATCCTGTCTGCAGCCACCACTAGGGGGAGCTCCCTGTATACAGAGACACATGATAAGATCCTGCCTGCAGCCACCACTAGGGGGAGCTCCCTGTATACAGAGATACACGATAATATCCTGTCTGCAGCCACCACTAGGGGGAGCTCCCTGTATACAGAGATACATGATAATATCCTGTCTGCAGCCACCACTAGGGGGAGCTCCATGTACACAGACACATGATAAGATCCTGCCTGCAGCCACCACTAGGGGGAGCTCTCTGTATACAGAGATACATGATAAGATCCTGCCTGCAGCCACCACTAGGGGGAGCTCCCTGTATACAGAGATACATGATAATATCCTGTCTGCAGCCACCACTAGGGGAGCTCTCTGTATACAGAGATACATGATAAGATCCTGTCTGCAGCCACCACTAGGGGGAGCTCCCTGTGTACAGAGATACATGATATGATCCTGTCTAAAGCCACCACTAGGGGGAGCTCCCTGTATACAGAGATACATGATAAGATCCTGTCTGCAGCCACCACTAGGGGGAGCTCCATGTACACAGACACATGATAAGATCCTGTCTGCAGGCACCACTAGGGGGAGCTCCCTGTATACAGAGATACATGATAAGATCCCGCCCCCCACCACATTACCACAGATAATCCCGCCCCCCACCACATTACCACACATAATCCCACCCTTCACATAATCCCGCCCCCCACATTACCACACAAGGCTCCGTCCCCACACATTACCACATGAGGCTCTGTCCCCCACATTACCACACGAGGCTCTGTCCTCACACATTACCACACGAGGCTGCGTCCCCCCACATTACCACACGAGGCTCTGTCCCCACACATTACCACACGAGGCTGCGTCCCCACACATTACCACACGAGGCTTCGTCCTCACACATTACCACGAAAGGCTGCGTCCCCACACATTACCACACAAGGCTCTGTCCCCACAAATTACCTCACGAGGCTTCGTCCTCACACATTACCACACAAGGCTGCGTCCCCACACATTACCACACAAGGCTCTGTCCCCACACATTACCACACAAGGCTGCATCCCCACACATTACCACACGAGGCTCCGTCCTCACACATTACCACACGAGGCTCTGTCCCCACACATTACCACACAAGGCTCCGTCCCCACACATTACCACACGAGGCTCCGTCCTCACACATTACCACACGAGGCTCTGTCCCCACACATTACCACATGAGGCTCCGCCCCCACACATTACCACACAAGGCTCCGTCCCCACACATTACCACACGAGGCTCCGCCCCCCACATTACCACAAGCAGCACTTCCTTTCTATGTAATTCAACCACTTCAGCCAAGGTAAACGTACATTTAATTGCATCCGCATTCTTCCAAACAAAATGAGCCAAGAAAAGTCGCCAGGTCCATCTCACAGGCCGCAGGAAAATCCGGACAACGATGCAGTAGCTGATCAACAACAACAATATCGACAAAATCGTGGGATTGGTTATCAACAACAAACACCTGAGCAGATAAGGACAGAGAGATATATCACAAGGTTTATATTAGATAGCAATGAGTGTGCCGAGCGTTAGCTGGCTGGAAACAGCTAGTTATACTATATGGAGGACTATGGGATACATTATACTATATGGATCATTATGGGCTGTGCATTACACTACATGGTTGACTTGGCTGTGCAGTATATTATATAGATGACTACAGTCTGTGTAGTATACTGCATGGAGGACTATGGGCTGTTCAGTATATTACATTGATGACTGAGCTGTGCATTCATTATACTACATGGATGACTATGGGATGTACATTATACTACATGAAAGACTATGGGATGTACATTATACTACATGGATGACTATGGGCTGTGCATTATACTACATGGATGACTATGGGATGTACATTATACTACATGAAAGACTATGGGATGTACATTATACTACATGGATGACTATGGGCTGTATATTATACTGCATGGAGGACTATGGGCTGTTCAGTATATTATATAGATGACTATGGGCTATGTAGTAGACTACATGGATGACTATGGGCTGTGCATTATACTACATGGATGACTATGGGATGTACATTATACTACATGGATGACTTAGGGCTGTGCATTATACTACATGAAAGACTATGGGCTGTGTAGTATACTACATGGATGACTATGGGCTGTGCATTATACTACATGGATGACTATGGGCTGTGCATTATACTACATGGATGACTATGGGCTGTGCATTATATTACATGGATGACTATGGGCTGTGTAGTATACTACATGGATGACTATGGGCTGTGCATTATACTACATGGATGACTTAGGGCTGTGCATTATACTACATGAAAGACTATGGGCTGTGTAGTATACTACATGGATGACTATGGGCTGTGTAGTATACTACATGGATGACTATGGGCTGTGCATTATACTACATGGATGACTATGGGCTGTGCATTATACTACATGGATGACTATGGGCTGTGTAGTATACTACATGGATGACTATGGGCTGTGTATTATACTACATGGATGACTATGGGCTGTGCATTATACTACATGGATGACTATGGGCTGTGCATTATATTACATAGATGACTATGGGCTGTGTAGTATACTACATGGATGACTATGGGCTGTGCATTATACTACATGGATGACTATGGGCTGTGCATTATACTACATAGATGACTATGGGCTGTGTAGTATACTACATGGATGACTATGGGCTGTGCATTATACTACATGGATGACTATGGGCTATGCATTATACTACATAGATGACTATGGGCTGTGTTATGATCAGGTGGCCTTGGAGCAGCATGAAATGACCTTCGCTGGAGCAGTGGTAACTATACTGACCGCAAACCCTGATCCTATCACCGCAACTAGAAGTAGCCGTGGGGTGTGCCTAACCAGACCTAGACACCTCGACACAGCCGGAGAACTAAATATCCCTAAAGATGGAAATAGGAAAACTCTCTTGCCTCAGAGTAGACCCCCAAAGGATAGACAGCCCCCCACAAATAATGACTGTGAGTAGGAGAGGAAAAGACACACGCAGACTGAAAACAGGAATAAGCAAAGGAGGCCACTTCTACCTAGAAAGGAAAGTACAGGATACTATGCGGTCAGCATAAAACACTACAAAAATCCACAGCAGAAAAATACAAAAAACTCCACCACCTAACTAAAGATGTGGAGAGTATATCTGCGACTCCAGCGAATCCAACTAGACTGAGAAAAACATCAGGCCCAGTCTAGCAGGAACAAACTAGAAACAAGATAGCACAGAAAATAAACACACAGCAGTGTGTCTAAAACAAAATGAAGCAAACACTTAACTTTGCTGAATTGGCAGCAAGCAGGAGAGGCCAGGCAGGACCAACACTTCCAAAGGAACAATGGACAACTGGCAGGGACTAAAGAGTCCTGCAAAGCTATATACCCCAGTCAGTTTTGCAATTAGCAGATACACCTGTCCAATCCTGCAGTCCAGGCACAACTGCATTACCCTCTACAACCACCGGAGGGAGCCCAAAAGCAGAATTCACAACAGGGATGTACATTAAACTACATGAATGACTTAGGGTTGTGCATTATACTACATGAAAGACTATGGGCTGTGTAGTATACTACATGGATGACTATGGGC
This sequence comes from Ranitomeya imitator, assembly GCF_032444005.1. Taxonomy (NCBI): domain Eukaryota; kingdom Metazoa; phylum Chordata; class Amphibia; order Anura; family Dendrobatidae; genus Ranitomeya; species Ranitomeya imitator. The sequence continues at coordinate 573,347,535 of NC_091287.1, read as the reverse complement.
TGTGCATTATACTACATGGATGACTTATGGGCTGTGCATTATACCACATGGAGGACTATGGGCTGTGTAGTATACTACATGGATGACTATGGGCTGTGTAGTATACTACATGGATGACTATGGGCTGTGCATTATATTACATAGATGACTATGGGCTGTGCATTATACTACATGGATGACTATGGGTTGTGCATTATACTACATGAAAGACTATGGGCTGTGTAGTATACTACATGGATGACTATGGGCTGTGTAGTATACTACATGGATGACTATGGGCTGTGCATTATATTACATAGATGACTATGGGCTGTGCATTATACTACATGGATGACTATGGGCTGTGCATTATACTACATGAAAGACTATGGGCTGTGCATTATACTACATGGATGACTATGGGCTGTATATTATACTACATGGATGACTATGGGCTGTGCATTATACTACATGGATGACTATGGGCTGTATATTATACTACATGGATGACTATGGGCTGTGCATTATACTACATGGATGACTATGGGATGTATATTATACTACATGGATGACTATGGGCTGTGCATTATATTTCATGGATGACTATGGGCTGTGCATTATTCTACATGGATGACTATGGGCTGTGCATTATACTACATAAATGACTATGGATTGTGCATTATACTACATGGATGACTATGGATTGTGCATTATATTTCATGGATGACTATGGACTGTGCATTGTTCTACATGGATGACTATGGGCTGTGCATTATACTACATAAATGACTATGGATTGTGCATTATACTACATGGATGACTATGGATTGTGCATTATACTACATGGATGACTATGGATTGTGCATTATACTACATGGATGACTATGGATTGTGCATTATACTACATGGATGACTATGGATTGTGCATTATACTACATAGATGACTATGGATTGTGTATTATACTACATGGATGACTATGGATTGTGCATTATATTTCATGGATGACTATGGGCTGTGCATTATTCTACATGGATGACTATGGGCTGTGCATTATACTACATAAATGACTATGGATTGTGCATTATACTATATGGATGACTATGGATTGTGCATTATATTTCATGGATGACTATGGGCTGTGCATTATTCTACATGGATGACTATGGGCTGTGCATTATACTACATAAATGACTATGGATTGTGCATTATACTACATGGATGACTATGGATTGTGCATTATACTACATGGATGACTATGGATTGTGCATTATACTACATGGATGACTATGGATTGTGCATTATACTACATGGATGACTATGGATTGTGCATTATACTACATAGATGACTATGGATTGTGTATTATACTACATGGATGACTGTGGATTGTGCATTATACTACATAAATGACTATGGATTGTGCATTATACTACATGGATGACTATGGGCTGTGCATTATACTACATGGATGACTGTGGATTGTGCATTATACTACATAAATGACTATGGGCTGTGCATTATACTACATAGATGACTGTGGATTGTGCATTATACTACATGGATGACTATGGATTGTGCATTATACTACATAAATGACTATGGATTGTGCATTATACTACATAGATGACTGTGGGCTGTGTATTATACTACATGGATGACTATGGATTGTGCATTATACTACATGGATGACTATGGATTGTGCATTATACTACATGGATGACTATGGATTGTGCATTATACTACATAAATGACTATGGATTGTGCATTATACTACATGGATGACTATGGATTGTGCATTATATTTCATGGATGACTATGGGCTGTGCATTATACTACATAAATGACTATGGATTGTGCATTATATTTCATGGATGACTATGGGCTGTGCATTATTCTACATGGATGACTATGGGCTGTGCATTATACTACATAGATGACTATGGATTGTGTATTATACTACATGGATGACTGTGGATTGTGCATTATACTACATGGATGACTATGGATTGTGCATTATACTACATAGATGACTGTGGGCTGTGTATTATACTACATGGATGACTGTGGATTGTGCATTATACTACATAAATGACTATGGATTGTGCATTATACTACATAGATGACTATGGATTGTGCATTATTCTACATGGATGACTATGGATTGTGCATTATACTACATAGATGACTGTGGGCTGTGTATTATACTACATGGATGACTATGGATTGTGCATTATACTACATAAATGACTATGGATTGTGCATTATTCTACACGGATGACTATGGATTGTGCATTATACTACATGGATGACTATGGATTGTGCATTATACTACATAAATGACTATGGATTGTGCATTATACTACATGGATGACTATGGATTGTGCATTATACTACATGGATGACTATGGGCTGTGCATTATACTACATGGATGACTATGGGCTGTGCATTATACTACATGGATGACTATGGGCTGTATATTATACTACATGGATGACTATGGGCTGTGCATTATACTACATGGATGACTATGGGCTGTGCATTATACTACATGGATGACTATGGGCTGTGCATTATATTACATAGATGACTATGGGCTGTGCATTATACTACATGGATGACTATGGGCTGTGCATTATACTACATAGATGACTATGGATTGTGCATTATATTTCATGGATGACTATGGATTGTACATTATACTACATGGATGACTATGGATTGTGCATTATATTTCATGGATGACTATGGGCTGTGCATTATTCTACATGGATGACTATGGGCTGTGTATTATACTACATGGATGACTATGTGCTGTGCATTATACTACATAAATGACTATGGATTGTGCATTATACTACATGGATGACTATGGATTGTGCATTATACTACATAGATGACTGTGGGCTGTGTATTATACTACATGGATGACTATGGATTGTGCATTATACTACATAAATGACTATGGATTGTGCATTATTCTACACGGATGACTATGGATTGTGCATTATACTACATGGATGACTATGGATTGTGCATTATACTACATAAATGACTATGGATTGTGCATTATACTACATGGATGACTATGGATTGTGCATTATACTACATGGATGACTATGGATTGTGCATTATACTACATGGATGACTATGGGCTGTGCATTATACTACATGGATGACTATGGGCTGTATATTATACTACATGGATGACTATGGGCTGTGCATTATACTACATGGATGACTATGGGCTGTGCATTATACTACATGGATGACTATGGGCTGTGCATTATATTACATAGATGACTATGGGCTGTGCATTATACTACATGGATGACTATGGGCTGTGCATTATACTACATAGATGACTATGGATTGTGCATTATATTTCATGGATGACTATGGATTGTACATTATACTACATGGATGACTATGGATTGTGCATTATATTTCATGGATGACTATGGGCTGTGTATTATTCTACATGGATGACTATGGGCTGTGTATTATACTACATGGATGACTATGTGCTGTGCATTATACTACATAAATGACTATGGATTGTGCATTATACTACATGGATGACTATGGATTGTGCATTATACTACATAGATGACTATGGATTGTGCATTATTCTACATGGATGACTATGGATTGTGCATTATACTACATAGATGACTGTGGGCTGTGTATTATACTACATGGATGACTATGGATTGTGCATTATTCTACACGGATGACTATGGATTGTGCATTATACTACATGGATGACTATGGATTGTGCATTATACTACATAAATGACTATGGATTGTGCATTATATTTCATGGATGACTATGGATTGTGCATTATACTACATAGATGACTGTGGGCTGTGTAGTATACTACACGGATGACTATGGATTGTGCATTATACTACATGGATGACTATGGGCTGTGTAGTATACTACATGGATGACTATGGATTGTGCATTATACTACATGGATGACTATGGATTGTGCATTATACTACATGGATGACTATGGATTGTGCATTATACTACATGGATGACTATGGGCTGTGCATTATACTACATGGATGACTATGGGCTGTATATTATACTACATGGATGACTATGGGCTGTGCATTATACTACATGGATGACTATGGGCTGTGCATTATACTACATGGATGACTATGGGCTGTGCATTATACTACATAGATGACTATGGATTGTGCATTATATTTCATGGATGACTATGGATTGTGCATTATACTACATGGATGACTATGGATTGTGCATTATATTTCATGGATGACTATGGGCTGTGCATTATTCTACATGGATGACTATGGGCTGTGTATTATACTACATGGATGACTATGTGCTGTGCATTATACTACATAAATGACTATGGATTGTGCATTATACTACATGGATGACTATGGATTGTGCATTATATTACATGGATGACTATGGATTGTGCATTATACTACATGGATGACTATGGATTGTGCATTATACTACATGGATGACTATGGATTGTGCATTATATTACATGGATGACTATGGATTGTGCATTATACTACATGGATGACTATGGATTGTGCATTATATTACATGGATGACTATGGATTGTGCATTATACTACATGGATGACTATGGATTGTGCATTATATTACATGGATGACTATGGGTTGTGCATTATACTACATGGATGACTATGGATTGTGCATTATACTACATGGATGACTATGGATTGTGCATTATTCTACATGGATGACTATGGATTGTGCATTATATTACATGGATGACTATGGGTTGTGCATTATATTACATGGATGACTATGGGTTGTGCATTATATTACATGGATGACTATGGATTGTGCATTATACTACATAGATGACTGTGGGCTGTGTATTATACTACATGGATGACTGTATATATCAACAAGGTCTGTTATGGCCTTACGCCACTAGACAAGAAGCGTAACCCACAAGAGTAGATTTAAAAAATATATATCTTTTATTTATGCAAATCTACTATATAATTGTCTAAGGGTCACTTCCGCCTTTCTGTCTGTCTGTCACGGATATTCATTGGTCGCGGCCTCTGTCTGTCATGGAAATCCAAGTCGCTGATTGGTCGTGGCAAAACGCCCACGACCATTGCCACGACCAATCAGCGACGGGCACAGTCTGGCGGCAACATGGCCGCTCCTTCCTCCCCGCAGTCAGTGCCCGCTCTGTACTCCCCTCCAGTCAGCGCTCACACAGGAGTAATGGCAGCGGTAACGGACCACGTTATGCCACGGTGTAACACACTCGGTTAACGCTGCTATTAACCCTGTGTGACCAACTTTTTGCTATTGATGCTGCCTATGCAGCATCAATAGTAAAAAGATCTAATGTTAAAAAAAATAAAAAAAATAAAAAAATCTTTATATACTCACCGTCCGTCAGCCTCCTCGGATCCAGAACAGGCCTTTCCCGCTCCTCGCGACGCTCCGGTGATCGCTCCATGCATTGCGATCTCGCGAGATGATGACGTGTCGGTCTCGCGAGACCACTACGTCATCATCTCGCGAGACCGCAATGCATGGAGCGATCACCGGAGCGTCGCGAGGAGCGTCGGTAAACGCTTTCTGGATTCGGGGGCCAATTATATTTTTTAACAGGGATATGACGCCCACATTGCTATATACTACGTGGGCTGTGCAATATACTACGTGGCTGTGCAATATACTACGCGGGCTGTGCAATATACTGCGTGGGCTGTGCAATATACTGCGCGGGATGTGCAATATACTATGCGGGCTGTGCAATATACTACGTGGCTGGGCAATATACTATGCGGGCTGTGCAATATACTACGTGGGCTGTGCAATATACTACGTGGCTGTACAATATACTACGTGGGCTGTACAATATACTGCGTGGGCTGTGCAATATACTGCGTGGGCTGTGCAATATACTACGCGGGATCTGCAATATACTACGCGGGCTGTGCAATATACTACGTGGGCTGTGCAATATACAATGCGGGCTGTGCAATATACTACGCGGGCTGTGCAATATACTTCGTGGGCTGTGCAATATACTGCGTGGGCTGTGCTATATACTACGTGGGCTGTGCTATACACTACAAGGCCTGTGTTATACACTACGTGGCCTGTGTTATACACTACGTGGCCTATGTTTTACACTACGTGGCCTGTGTTATATACTGTGTGCGTGGGCTGTTATATACTCTGTGAGCTGTGTTATATGCTATGTGGGCTGTTATACACTCCATGGGCTGTGCTCTATACTACGTGGCTGTGCAATATACTAAGCGGGATGTGCAATATACTATGCGGGCTGTGCAATATACTACGTGGCTGTGCAATATACTACGTGGGCTGTGCAATATACTACGCGGGATGTGCAATATACTATGCGGGCTGTGCAATATACTACGTGGCTGTGCAATATACTACGTGGGCTGTGCAATATACTACGTGGCTGTGCAATATACTACGTGGGCTGTGCAATATACTACGTGGGCTGGGCAATATACTACGTGGCTGGGCAATATACTACGTGGCTGGGCAATATAGTACGTGACTGGGCAATATACTACATGGCTGGGCAATATACTACATGGGCTGTGCAATATACTACGCGGGCTGTGCAATATATTACGCGGGATGTGCAATATACTATGCGGGCTGTGCAATATACTACGTGGCTGTACAATATACTACGTGGCTGTGCTATATACTACGTGGATGTGAAATATACTACGCGGGCTGTGCAATATACTACGCGGGCTGTGCAATATACTACGTGGGCTGTGCAATATACTACGCGGGCTGGGCAATATACTACGCGGGCTGTGCAATATACAATGCGGGCTGTGCAATATACTACGCGAGCTGTGCAATATACTATGCGGGCTGTGCAATATACTTCGTGGGCTGTGCAATATACTACGTGGGCTGTGCTATACACTACATGGCCTGTGTTATACACTACGTGGCCTGTGTTATACACTATGTGGCCTGTGTTATATAGTGCGTGCGTGGGCTGTTATATACTATGTGAGCTGTGTTATATGCTATGTGGGCTGTTATACACTCCGTGGGCTGTGCTCTATACTACGTGGCTGTGCTCTATACTACGTGGCTGTGCAATATACTACGTGGCTCTGCTATATACTCTGTAGGCTGTGCTATATACTCTGTGGGCTGTGTTATATACTACGTGGCTGTGCTATATGCTACATGGCTGTGCTATATACTACGTGGCTGTGCAATTTACTACGTGGGCTGTTATATACTAAGTGGCTGTGCTATATACTACGTGGCCGGCTGCAAACAATCAGCGACAGGCGCATCCTGTCTATTCAATAAGAAAGAACAAAAGCACCACAAGCAGTTTAAATATCCAAAATATCAGAAAATGCTTTATTATCATAAAAATAGACAGATACATGGAAAACATGGGAACACATGTAAGAACGCGGCACAACAAGTGCCCAAAGAAAGCCGTGGACGGTATCCATACAGTATGTAAGTAAACAATGGTAAAACCAACATATATCATGACGTGACCCTATATACAGCCATACTTGGCTACCCTGGTGGCAGTTTTATAAAATGCATAAAGCAGTATAATGCACACGCTAAAGTAGAAACATACCAGAGTATAACGTCCGTCACCACGCCGTCCACCGCAGTCCCCAACGCGCGTTTCGGTTAAGGAACCTTCCTCAGGGGGCCCAACACTTATAGTGATGACCAAGCACAGAAATGCTCAGGTGCTCGTTACTTGACCTGAGCAATGGGACCTTTGCATCATCAGACGGGAGCAGGGAATATACAATTCATGATTTTATCACATGTCATACTTCACATGTTATTTATTATGCTACATACCCCTGTCCCCGCATCTACATTTGTCTCACTTCGAGTGAATTAAAAACTAGAACTCGGGAACATTGCGTGACATATTGGCAGCCAAGGAGGCCATTGATGCATCAGAATTGAGGACTCTTCCCAGGCACTTCTGCACCTGCCATGGATCGGATCCTAGTGGCTTGAAGGTAAGGGGGATTGATTGTATCCATGGGGGTGTTGGGGGTGGCAATCTGAAACAAATGCTAGCACAACGAGCATGTAGGTGGATTGTCACCCTTGACACCATGTCTCCCAAAGGATTAAATGAAAAGCTCAGTTTCACTCCTTTCCTCTAGCCTTGTGCATTTTTTGGCGGTGGCCCCTCCTGATTTTTCCTGGCTATGTGGCCCTGGCCCTCCACCTTATTTTGGAAATATTCGTGTTTCAGTTGATAGTGTTTCTTTTCCATTGTGGGCTCTGCTTTCTGGTCCTATTTTAAGATCCTATTTTTAATTTTTATGTCTTTGTCTTTTAGTGTATTATATTCTAAGGCTGGGTTCACATTGCGCAGCTAGGTGTGTCCGTCTAACGGACTCGTTTTTAAGTAGTAAAAACGCAATGTAACGCACATACTAACGCGCCCATAGGCTTGCATTGTCTGACGCATCGTGACGCATCCCTAAATTGGCATGCGTTTGTCACATAACGTTTTTTTTCTGACGGACCTTCAACGCGGCTTGCAGCGTTCTCGGGTCCGGCCAAGCTAACGCACTACTAACGGAAGCGTTCATTCTGCCATAGAAGGCTATGGCAAACGCAGTCAGACGCAAATCATGAAAAATTTCAAAATAGGACCACACGTTTTAATAGCGTTTGAGGGTGGTCACATGTGGTCATGTGACAGGAAATGTGATTTCGGCCATTAAAGGAGGAATATCCCACTCACACAAAGTCTCCTGCACGTGACAGAGTGTTTTGCCGTAGCTCTTATAAAATGTAAGTATATTTCTATATATTATATATCTCTGTATACATCATGGGAGTCTGTAATGTGCGTCGGATGTGTGTGTACTAAACATGTATTGCTTTGTTGCACACAGATGTCGGATACAGATGTCAGCAGCAGCAGCGTGTCTGCGATTTTTTCTTCTGAGTCGGTAGACTTGCACTTTAAAAAACCATGTTGTGTGAATCTCCATTGTATTGAGCTAGGCATAACAATCCTGTTTATTGTTTTATTGTGAATATGGGTCTTCTGAGCCCGAGGCTGCTAGACCTCCCCGCCAAAAAACATACAAAAACAACAAAGGTACATAGCACACATGTTGAATTTTTCAGGCATAAATTTATTGATCCAATGAATGTTAACATTATTTAATGTTAAAATATTTTTTTTTACATTTTACATACACAATAGGTTGTGGCACAAGGAGGACAAAAAAGAAAAAAGGTCCCTAGACGTCTGTCGTCGCCACAACTGCCAGTGGTAAATATAAAACTAGAAATATTCTATCCAATATTTACCAACTATCTATTCACTTTCTATCTACTATATCTATAAACTATCTATCAACTATCTATCGCTCCATCTATTTGTCTATCTATATCTATGTATCTATCTATCAATATCTATGTATCTATCTATCTATCTATCTATCTATATATCTATCTATCAATATCTATCTATCTATCAATCTATATCTATCTATGTATCTATCTATCTATCTATCTATCTATATCTATGTATCTATCAATATCTATGTATCTATCTATCTATATCTATGTATCTATCTATATCTATCAATATCTATGTATCTATCTATCTATATATATATCTATCAATATCTATGTATCTATCTATCTATATATCTATCTATCAATATCTATGTATCTATCTATCTATCTATATATCTATCTATCAATATCTATGTATCTATCTATCTATCTATCTATATATCTATCTATCAATATCTATGTATCTATCTATCTATCAATGTATATCTATCTATCTACATCTATCTATCTATCTATATATCTATATATTGCTATATCTATGTATCTATCTATCTCTGTATATATGAATATGGCCATCCAGTGAAATTGACACTATCAACATAACGTTTTGTGTTTACATAGTCCAAGTCAGCGACAAAAAAAAAAAGGATTGTCGTTGACGAAGAGCCATTGACTATCCACAATGAGACACTTATTAACCTTGTGGAAGCCAACCCCTCCATATGGGACCAGAGCGACAGCTCCCACCATGACATCGTGAAGAACCGGAAGTTGTGGGATCAAATAATCTGTCACTTTGATCCCCGATACATGGAGAAGTCGACAACCTCAAAGAAAAAAATTGGTAAATATTGGTGACGTAACATCGGAAAATGTTTAAAAAAAAAATAAATTTTCTATCTTATCAACCTATCCACTTGTTGTCTGCTATCTATCTCTCAATTATCAACTATCTGTACACTATATATCTATCTATCTATATCAACTATCGTAGCAAACTATGAACAATTTTTCCTATATCTTAAAACTATCTATCTACTATTTTCATATATATATATATATATTTTTTTAATTTAAAGCCGATGCTGTCCATACCCGTTGGAAGTCCATCCGCGATCGCTTTGTCCGTGACTACCGGAACAGTCAGAATGCACCAAGCGGATCAAGTGGCAAACGGGTGACACCGTATGTGCATTATGACCAACTGCTCTTTCTTCAGAAAACAGTGTCTCAGCGCTCGTAAGTACAAGAAGGTCTGTGTGCGAGACTAAATTGTTTAAAGGAAAATAATTAATTTTTGTTTTTGGGTTACAGCACGATATGCAGTACCGCTGCTCCTAGACCAGCAGAGGAACTTGAGCCTTCTTCAGTGGAACCAACGCAACCTGAAGATGTGTCTGGCATCAGCGAGCCACGATCTGCGGATAGAAGCACTGTTGCTGCAGGTGTGAGTGCCCGGTTGCAATCACAGCGTGGACGCAAGCGAGCATCTCAAAAAGATGAAGCAGATGCAATTATCGTGGATGGACTCCAACGGGTAGAGGACATGTGTCGCAGTGAGCTCAAAGACCTGAGGCGAGAAATTACCGAGCTGCAAGCACGCGAGTCTGTATACTCTGCTAATGAGTGGAAGCTACTTTTCTTATCCTATGTGCCTGTAGCACAAAATATCCCGGCACATAGAAACCTTATGTTTCGACAAAGACTTAACGAGCTTGTAGAGGAATTTGTGGGCACCGAGGAACCCGCTCCATCGGGAAGAAGAAGACTGGACATGCCGCCCTACAACCCTCAATATAGAGGCCGGGGTGAAACGAGCGTGGAACCTCAAAGACAATGTAGCAGTCCATCATATAGTTGGGCAGACAATACTCCCGTGCAGTACCAAAGTCTTTAGTACAGTTCACTGTCCACAGCCAGGTGCAATTACCGCGTTGCAATTTTTTTTGGGGGGGGTTTTTGTTGTTAATTTCTATTTTCCTTTTTTTTTCATCCCTATGGGATATCATATGTTACACCTGTGTACCAACAGTTTGTTGGGAAAATACAAAAACATTTAGTAAACTGTTTCAAATTTCAGATTCTTGTATGACTTTAACTTTTACTTTTTACACTACGTAACTTTTTACACGACATCAGGAAGACTTTAAATTATTTTCACACGTGTCTGTCTTGCCATGGAACATGGCCTTCATGTGTGAAGTAGTGTGCAAATTGATCACGAATCCTCATTATTTGTGATGCAGAACGAACTGTAGTCGATTCAATGCTACTGAGGTTCGACTCACAATCATTGGGGTCTACCAACTGGGGTTCATGTCTCGCCACAAAATTGTGCAGACAGATGCATGCCTTCACAACACGGTCCACATTGTCTGGTTGCAGTTGCATGCAGGTTAGTAAAATCCGCCATTTTAATGTCAAAATCCCAAAGGCACACTCCACATAACGTCTAGCCCGGCTCAAGCGATAATTAAAAATGCGCCTGCTGGAGTCTAAACTACGGCTTGAGTAGGGCTTGAGGAGATTTTGTCCTAGTTGGAAGGCCTCATCACCAACTAAAACATAGGGCAAACTTGGGCCTTCGGTCCCCGGAAGAGGTCGTGATGACGGTATGTTTAAACTTTGGTTGTACAAACATTGGCCCATGTTGGAGTCTCTGAATACTCTGGAATCGTTAGTCCGGCCATAAGCTCCAATATCCACAGCAACAAAACGGTACCTGGCATCCGCAATCGCCATCAATACTATAGAAAAGTATTTCTTACAGTTATTGTAGAGGGAACCACTATGTGCAGGTTTCTGAATCCGAATGTGCTTTCCGTCCACGGCACCAATACAATTGGGGAAATTAGCCACATCCTCGAACTGTTGGGAAATTGCTAGCCACATTTCTGATGTTGGTGTTGGTAGCACAAGTGGTTGCAAGTTGTTCCAAATGGCATCACAAGTTTCCCGAACCAGTTGACAAATTGTTGACTTCCCAAGTCGAAACTGATAATGCAGTGACGCAAAAGTTTCTCCGGTAGCCAGATATCTGTTGACATTCAAAAAAAAAAAAAAAAAAAATTAGGATTTTAATGATCATCTAAAGGCTAGTTTACAATATAATATACAATTGCAAAATGAACATTAGGCCACACGATACCGAGATCTAGTCTTTGTCAATAGAATGATAAAAAAAATGTATAATTACCTCACAGTCACTACTAAACATTGCTCCGCACTGATGCTTTCACGAAAAGTGCTGCGATGATGATGTATCTCATCCTTCACATGTGAGAGCAGAACATCAAAGGTCTCAATGGACATCCGTAGATAGCGTTGGAATTTGAAGGGATGATCCCGAAGCTGCACATACAGGGTGTGAAAGGCACCATATGTACTCCGCAAGAAATTCACTTCGTGGATCCAATATCTCCTTTGCGAACTACGCTTTCTCTGCCGAAGTCGCAACCGCATCAAGCGAAATCTGACGAGCTCAGACACAAACATCTTGCTAGCAGAAGTTCACTCAATGCTTTCAAAATGGAGAATGAGTCTGTGCCCACACCCGACAATGACAAAAGGGAAAAAAAAAAAGAACAACTTTATTGACAGTGACAAACGCAGACAAACGGATACTTCGTAAACGGACATCAAAATGAAAAAACACGATCACATGCGTTAACGCTAGCGTTACCGTGACGACGAATTTCACATATTTTTGCTCCGTTTCTGTACATGCGTTTAACGCATCCGTTTAATGCCATGTACTTGACGCAATGTGAACCTAGCCTAATTTATGCGCTATATAGTCATCATCATTCCCGGGATACGCCATGTCGCCCTTCTTATCCGTCTGCTGTCTCTGGAGGCTGCATCATTTATAATGGATGATAACGGATCACCCAAGACGAGGACATTAGCTTTACAATTATTGAAGCTTTGATGTATATTTCACAACAGCATATCTGTTTGTAATCTGATTTATTGTTATAATTGTATATAATTGTATATAATTATCACTGCACTTGTTATTTCTAAACACAAAAAGTGGGAAAAGAATTCTCTGCTATATGTTCACATGATTATATATTTAGTAAATTTTCTCGTGTCACTCCTGTATTTTTTGTTAGGTTTTTCTTTCCTTTCCTTTTTCCTCATTTTTTTTTGCACATACCCGTGTGTGTGTTTTTTCACATTTTGATGCCATGGTCATTCTTGGCGATATATGTTGTGAATTCTGCTCTTGGGCTCCCTCCGGTGGTTGTTGATGGTAATGCAGTTATTCCTGAGCAGCAGTCTTGCACAGGTGTTTCTGCTAATTGCAATTCTGACTGGGGTATTTAGCTGTGCAGGACTCATTAGTCCTTGCCAGTAGTCAATGTTCCTTTGGAAGTGTTGGTCCTCTGCCTGGCCTCTCCTGCTTGCTGCCAATTCAGCTAAGTGTTTGCTTCATTTTTTTAGACACACTGCTGTGTGTTTATTTTCTGTGCTTATCTTGTTTCTATTTTGTTCCTGCTAGACTGTGCCTGATGTTTTTCTCAGTCTAGTTGGACTCGCTGGAGTCGCAGATATACTCTCCACATCTTTAGTTAGGGGGTGGAGTTTTTGTATTTTTCTGCTGTGGATATTTTGTAGTGTTTTATGCTGACCGCATAGTATCCTGTACTATCCTTTCCTATCTAGGTAGTAGTGGCCTCCTTTGCTTATCCCTGTTTTCTGTCTGCGTGTGTCTTTTCCTCTCCTACTCACAGTCATTATTTGTGGGGGGCTATCTATCCTTTGAGGATCTACTCTGAGGCAAGAGAGTTTTCCTATTTCCATCTTTAGGGATATTTAGTCCTTAGGCTGTGTCGAGGTGTCTAGGTCTGGTTAGGCACACCCCACGGCTACTTCTAAGTGCGGTGATAGGATCAGGGTTTGCGGTCAGTAAAGTTACCACTGCTCCAGCGAAGGTCATTTCATGCTGCTCCAAGGCCACCTGATCACAACAGATATATTCCTATTTCACATTAGGAATTTTTTAGATATTTTTGATACCATATTCACGCCTTGCACTTCATCTTACCTCTAAAGTGGTGGTTCATGTAATTTTCCACATTTTATGATAGCCCCTATGTTTATTAAATTATCACTGCCGAGCAGAAGTAGGATTTCAGCATCTGTGTCCAAAGGTGGGATAACGCTGGCTAGGTGCCTTAAGTGTGGTTGGTGGAAAGCAGCTTCCGGGGTAGGGATCTCATCCCTTTGGTTGGGTATTTGATCGCATTCGATTAGCGTAGGTAGGGGTATTTCTATGTCTCCATTGACAGGAGAAGCAATGAAACCTTGTGCTCTTCTGCCGCTAGTCTCTATGCACCCCGAGCAAGTATTCAGAGTGTAGGGCGTTGCTGGTCCCTTGATTCTAAAGGCTTCAAAGAACTTAGGTCCAGCTAGGGATCGATTGCTCTGATCGTCAATGATGGCATACATTTTTACAGCCTTCTCTGGTTGCCCTTCCAGATAGACTCTGATTAGGCATATCCTGGCACAGCATTTAGCACTTTGATTCTCCCCACATACCTCTGTGGTGGACTTGGCGTGATTCTGTGGCTCCCCGCCATGGCTTGTAGCGGGACTAGAGGTAACTGCGACTGCCGGATCGCTGGTGGCTGAGGCTGGGTGCAAGGCTGATGGGTGTCTGTCGCTGTGACACTCTTCACACTTAATGGCAGATTTACAGTCCTTGGCCATGTGTTCTGATGAAGCGCAGCACTTGAAACATACCCCAAGTTCGCTGAGGATTTTCTTGCGCTCCTGCATGGTTTTGGACCTGAAGCCTCTACATTTGTTCAGTGAGTGTGGTCTTTTGTGAATGGGACACTCAAGATTGAAAGACTTATCCCTCGACGGAATAGTGTACTGCTTGTCGGCAGGTACTGCAGGTGATTGCAGGTTAGTCTTTCTGATGCTTACGCTGTTCCTCGAGTCCTTGCGTCTATGTGCGACGCTTTCATACCTTGATGAAGGTGTTGCTGCAGCTGCAGTGTTAGACTCCAGGAAGTCGAGGCTAGGGTCGTTCCTCATTTGGGCTTGTTCGTCAATGAACTTGCAGAACTGAATGAACGGAGGAAAGGTGACGTCATGTGACCTTTTATACCTGGAGACGCACACTGCCCACTTCTCTTGCAGACTATGTGGCAGCTTTGAGACGATTGGGTTCACCCCATGGGCAGTGTCCAGGTAGCACAGTCCAGACAGATGAGGGTCTCTTTTAGCAAGATCCAGCTCCATAAGCAGGTCACTTAAGTCCAGAAGCTTGTGGGCTTCCTTAAGGTTGATCCTTGGAACATTCTGCAGTCTCTTGAATAGGGACTTTTCTATGGCTTCAGCGCTACCATAGGTTCTTTCGAGTCTCTGCCAGGCCGCAGCGAGACCTGCTTCAGCTTGCCCCACATAGACAGTCCTAAGACTCTTGATACGGGTTGTGGATTCAGGGCCCAACCATTTTACCATTAGGTCGAGCTCCTGCTCCGCGGATAGGTTGAGATCAGCAATGGCAGCCTTGAAGGTTGCTTTGCAGGCTCTGTAGTTATCTGCATGGTCGTCGAATTTTGAGAGGCTAGTGCTGATTAGCTCCCTGCTCACCATGAACCTGGCAAGCTCGGACATGTCTGATCCTTCACTCCTTGCTACCGTATTAGCTTGTGGTGCCCCTCGGGCGTATAAGCTGTGTGGCGTGGAAGGGTGAATTGTTCCCGGGTAGAATGATGTCGCTGCGGGGTTGAGCTGTGGTTTAACCTCTAGAGATTCCGATGACTGCTGCTTGAACTGTGGAGACGGGCTGGAGTGTGCCTTGTGGTTGTGTTGCGGGGATGACTGCTCCTGAGGGGACACATCATGGCATTGGTCCTGGGACTCCACAGCGCTTGTGACACTGACACCATTAGTTGAGCTGACTTGGATGTTTCCGCAATGTCGGGTTGAACGTTGCTGGGGAAGGTGTGCACTGCAGGAATCTGTTTCTGCACGTAGTCTCTGGTACGAACAGCTGGGTCATCTTCCTGTGGTGGCAGACAAATCGGGTCGAGGCTATGCTTGCTCGAGTATTTTTTACTTCGGCTAATGCGATTTCTTCCTCCATTTCTGTTTGAAGAATCTTTGCTTTAGCCTCTGCTTCTGCTTTCTTTTCTGTGTCTAAACGTCTTAGTTTGGACCGCTCTGCATTTCAACGGGCCTCTAGAATTCTGTCGCTGAGGGCTGAAGTTCTTGAGCAGAATGATTTGTATGACCGAACAGAGTGTTTGGATGAGGCTGACCTGTGCAATCTAGTTTCTTGCAGATGGGTGATACGAAGCTCCGCTTTATCTTTGGCGTCTTTCACGACGGTGTCCCTTTCTCTGTCTGTGGAATCTGCCTTGCTTAACTCTGATAGGGCTTCGTCGATTTTAGAGTCTTTTAGGAAGGCGGTGTACTTCGCGGACAGTCTCTTGTATCTGCCGTGAGCCGTGTCTAGCTGTCTTATACTGTCCTGTAAACTCGCTGCATCATCTTTGTGGCATTGGATGCTTGACATGAGGGAGGTGACTCATTCCCATAGGTCGTCCAGGTTGTCATTGAACTCATCCCTCATGGAACGGTAATTCTCGAGGATCTTTAATGTTGGCTCGAGGGAGCGTACTAGTCGTGCATCTTGGTCTGTTTTGGGAGCGGGCTCTGCTTCCTGGTCTTCATAATGGACAGTATCTTGTCGTATTTGCTCTGTTTCAGTATTGGTTAACTGTGTAAGGTCCTTTTCGGCTATTTTGATTTAAGGTGCGCTGTCTCTTTAAGAAACTGAATTTTTGAACTTTATGCACAATGCAGTCTAAGGTGATGCTGCAGGAGATTTCTTAGCAGAGCAGGCCTGCAGCATGTGAGCAGTTAGAGCGCGGGCACATGGATAGTGATATAAGGATGATTCTGGCCAGGATTCAAGTCAGTCTTTTGACTGTTCTGTCCCCACATGAGGCAAGAGGAGGTGTGGTTGACTAATAGGGGTTGTGAGAGATTCGCACCTTCCGTTTCCTCGATGCAGTGCAGACAGCCCCAATGCTGTTCAGCATCCAGAGAGATGATGCACACCAGGGATTGTGCAATCCAGACTTGTTTATTTGGAAATCTGGACATACAGCGTATAATTGGTAATACAGTACTTTCTCTACTTTCTCCAGAATTGCAGGTGTAGACAAGGTACAGCAAGATGTAGTCCCAATTATGGCTGCAAGTGTGAACAAGAGGTCGAAAGACTGTTGCCTTCCTAAGCCCGGTTCATGCGTGTCCTCTCACAACAGCAAGTAAACTTAAAAATGAAATGGCTGCCAGAGGAAGAGAAGACTTGACCCTTGAACCGAATGTGAAAGGCGTGCCCATAAAATGAATGAATAACAAGCTGCCATACAGAAAAAGGCCATTGGGTGGCAGCAGAGTAAGATATAACAGATACCATACACAGCCTGAAAATAATACATGGAAACTGAAAAGCATAAGTTACACGGAACAGCACAGCGGTCTGTCACCTATGCATACTAGTTTCAGCACAGCCTGTTGCCGCTTGGCTGAGGCAGTGCTGCAGTGCTTCCAGCTTGTGACTAATGTGCTCATTTCAGAGATGGAGGCTGAAGAGAAGGAGGTGCAGGAGCTGTAGACTGTGGGGGCAACCTTGACTGAGGTAGGGCCCACAATCCTTGGTGTCGGAAGGGCATGTTCCATCCCAAGGTCTGACTGGGTCCCGACTTCCACTATGTTAACCCAGTGTGCCATCAGAGAGATGTACCGTCCCTGCCCACAAGCACTTGTCCACGTGCCCGTGGTTAGGAGGACTTTCCCAGTAACAGCATTGTTGAGGGCACGGCTAATGTTGTGGGACACATGCTAGTGTAATGCAGGGATGGCAAATCGGGAGAACAGTGGCGACTGGGGATTGAGTACCGAGGGATGGCCACCGCCATCAGATTGCAGAAAGCTTTCATCTCCACGAGCCTAAAAGGCAACATTTCGAGCGAGAAGCAAATGAGAAATGTGTGAATTTAGTAGTGTGGCCTGTGGGGCATTGGCAGCGTATTTCTGCTAGCATTTAAAGGACTGGTGTATGGACAACTGAACGCTGCACTGGGACAAGGACGTGGACGTGCTTGATGATGATGCTAGTTGAGTGTATGCAATGACAGATGCAGGGCACGAGGCATTTTGCTGCCATTGTGCTTTGCTGCCATATGCCTGATCATGCTGGTGGTGGTCAGGCTGGTAGCTTTGCTACCCCTGCTGATGCAGGCATGGCAGGTGCTGGAAATGGCCTGTTTGGGGTTATCATCAGAGTCTTTAAAAAAAACAGACTCGGGAAGATCTAAAATTGTACTGTCAACTTCCCTCATGTTGGTGTTACGGGGAACAGTTGCCTGCCCTCTGCGGCCACCTCACTGCTTCTTCCTGCCTGTTGGGGTGCTACGTCTCCCCATGTGTGCTGCTGTCCTCGCACTGCATGTCCTCCTGCCTAGTTGGGTCAGTTACTATGTCATCCACCACCTCGTCTTCCTCATCCGCACCCTGGTCATCCTCCTGACTTTCTGGCAATTGTGTCTCATCATCGTCCACCTCTTGTGACACCTTCCCACCGTCGCCTTCGTGTGACTGTGGCTGCTCAAATATTTGGGCATCGCTACATATAATCTCATCATTCCCCGCTTCAAGTGGACCGGAAGAGAGGCCCGAATCTATAAATGGAAAAGTGAACAGCTCTTCACAGCGTCCAAGGATGGGATCAGTTATCTCTAGGCACTCGGCATGGTGGGAGGAAGGAGGATCAGGGTGAGGAATATGCGGTACACACTCACGGCTACTCACACTTGACCGTGTGGAAGACGTATAGGTGGTGGTGGCAAAGTGACTGGAAGCATTATCCGCTATCCAACAACCTTTTGACACTGCTCTGGGTTCAATAGTGGTGTGCTGCGGTCCCCTAGTAATTGGGACAGGAAGGTCGAGCGAGAAGACGTTGGTGTTTGTTGTGGCCCAATTTCAGCTTGCCCACAGCCTCGGCCTCGCCCTCTGCATGCACCATCACCATCACTTCCACTTCTCCATCCCTTTCCACGTGCCTTGCCCATTTAAAATGGACTACTAAAATATTTTCCACGTTCACTCTAAATGCCTCAATTTGGAGCGAACTTATATGTGATCCGTGTGCAGGAAAACCACAGTTTAAAATATCTGGCCTGTAGGTAACAATTTTTTTTTCAACAAACTTGTGTCAATAACTAGACTAATATGTGATAATATAAACTTGGCACTCAACTTAGTTTTTGCAATCCAGTAATATTTTAATGCAGTCTTGTCCCAATAACATGAAACGTTTCGGTCCTGTATGGGCCTTCCTCAGTCCGACTGCCGTAATAATAGGACTATATACAGTGGGATATATAACTGTATACTGTGGAGACAGGTCTCAGCATTCAATTTGCTTTGTTCAAGATGAAGAAGTAGTGGTTAGCGTCTGTCTCTCCTGCACCAACGCGGTATCCGCCACTAGTTGGTATATATATATATATATATATATATTTTATGTATGTGTGCCATTCATAATGGTACAAAATTACCTGGGGACATGTCACGAAATGCCGGTGTGCTAACAGCAGGGAAGGCCTCGACGCGCGTTTCACCGTTGTGGCTTCGTCAGGAGGCGTATGGAACAGGTGCCAAACTATTTATAAGACAGTTCTCAGGTAACACTGTCCATTTAATGCAAACCTCTACATAACATATTTACAACTTTACTTTCACGCATGTCTCTTTTACTTTTTCTTCCAGGGCAGGTCCTGGTGTGTGCAGCCAGTGATTTTAACACTATTGGCGGCTGTTTGGGACTTTATTGGCAATCCCATTAGGTCTGTCCTAGGGTGCCTCCAATGCATTGTCTCCTTTGGCCTGCATGCCTTCAGGGGTGATAGCTCAGGTATCATTGGGTCAGCTAGTGTGTCTCCCATGTCAGTCATGCGGTCCCAGGTTACTGTGACTGTTACTGTCTGACCAGGTGATATAGTCGGTGGGGTTGCTAGGGGTCCCACTTTGGTGTCTTCAGCTACCGGGGCAGTTTGCATACCTGTCTCGCCGGTGCGGGAGTCTTTTTCCGTCTCCGTTGGGGCCTGATGTGCTGGTTGCAGGGCCTGGTGCTGCGGTGTGGTCATCTCCGATTGTGGCGTCTTGATTTCTGGCTCCACTGAGGTCACAAGTGCGAGCTCCTGGTTCTCCGTGGGTGTCATCTCACTTTCCGGTAGCGCCTTACTTTCTGGCTCCATTGGGGTTACAGGTGCAGGCTCCGGATCTGTCACTGGCACCCTCTCCTGCTGCAGCGTCACTCCCTCCGGCTCCGCTGGGGCTGTGAGTGCTGGTGGTGTGGTCTGAGGTGGTGGTGCGGTCTGAGGTGGTGCGGTCGTCATCCTCCAGATCAGGGACTCTTTCCACAGCTGTTATCTGTGTCTGCAGAAATCGTTGGGCTAGCTCCGCCATCTCCGCGGCGAGGAGCTACAGGTCTTAGGTAGGCTTCAGGTCCGAGGTTTCTTGCCACTGTGGACCGGGGACATCTCTCCTGGTGTCGGCGGGTCCCGACAGATCTTCACAGCTGTCCACCATTGTACTTTCCAGGTAGCGTGCAGCCATGCTGCTTCCATGCTTTCCCGCGTCTTTCTCCAACTCTCTCCCAGGGTTTTCTGGGCTGTGCTTCTTCCACTTTCCCACGAGCCATCTCCTGGTGATGGACATGCTTTATTGGCATTACAGTCTCTGTACGGGGTGGATTCAGCTTTTGCGCCGGTTCTTGAACTCCACCCATGGCAACACATCTTCTTCCTCCCTTATCCGCCTCGTGGTGCAGCAATGGCGGCAATTAATCCATTTTTCACAGTCCATTATAATCCATGGCACACAGGACCCATTCCAATGGGTCGGTCCATCCTGTTCGTGATGCCAAAAGTTGAGTCGACCACCAGGGCAGTTGGGTACTCGGTACCAGGTCCGGTCGCTCTTAAAGGGGATGTCATGGTGGCTGCGACCAAGTCCCTGGCACTGGGACTCAAAGGGAAATGGTCTTTTAAGGGGTATTGTGAAAGTGTATTCTTGTGATGCCACCTGTGGTTCTCAGTCAGTAGGGACCGACGCCGCTTAAATGGGTCCTCTGGGGTGATGGTATGGCGGCTGGATGGTGACGGCTCCCACAGGTGAAGCGGGGTCCCCAGGGCTCACAAGGTGTGGGGCAAGGATGTTGTATGCCGACGAATAAGTTGAGGACACAAGTTGTAAAGTCTTTACCTAGTGTACTGATGGTAGTAGTGCACCTCAGTCCAGAGTACCAGGTACAGGTGTCCTGTGGTTCGGCCAGCTCGGAGGCAATGGAAGAATCCCTTTCTCAGTTGAGGTCTGTGAGCCTTTCCTTAAAACGCTGTTGTATGAGGTCCCTGCTGCCTGAAGCTTAGTGGCAAAGTCCTCTTTTCCCCTGTCCTGGAACAGGTACCTGCATGACGGGCAGCTTGAACCATTTTACAGGGTCTCTATCATGACCCAGGCTCATCAGGTGCTGCTGTGTCTCAGGTGTGGTGCGGGCCGATCACTTAAAGTTCTCAGCCCTCCTGTTCTGCTAAGTGTCCTAGAGTCCCACCAAAGCTTCGGGCTCCCGGTACCCGGTTTCTGCGCTTCGGCTCTGAGGGTGCCCAGTCACAGTTCCCCTCTGAGCCCTTTTCCTCTCCTGTGCTCCTTTCCTCTGTAGCTCCACCACATTCAACCCCTCGGGTTCTCTGTCTTCCCTGGAGCTGCAGCACTTCTTTGCCTGCACGGCTCCGTTGTCTGTACTCAGTTCCAGACTACCTTCTCCTAACTCTCCCTCCTGGAGACTAACCAAGACTGACTGACTCCTCCTCCAGACCAGGATGCCTACAGCTAAGGGAAGCTCCCCTGAATCCGGGTCCTGAGCTCCCCCCTTCTGGCCTGGATTCGGAATGTGTTGTGTGCGGGTGCCTTACCTGGTGAAGAGAATTTCCCTTGCCTCCAAGCATGACGTTGCTCTCCCCGAAGAGAAGGCAACATCACTGTAACAACCGGTTACCTGGGGTGTTACACTCGCTCATCACTAAACACTAAAAAAAAAACCCACAAAAATGTAATGAAAAACACAGAACAATGTAAAGATTTGTATTTAAGTTTTTGCGTCTAACAGTCGATACATCTAAGGCATAAAATCCTTACCATGCCCCCTAGCACCACCTGCTGCCACTTTTTGCGTATCCTGCTGTCTACTGATCCACCCCCTGCTGCGACCCCTGCTGTCTCCTGCTCCACCCCCCGCTACCCTCCTGCTGCGCCCCCTGCTGTCTTTTGATCCACCCTCCGCTATTCTCCTACTGCGCCCCTACTGTCTCCTGCTCCACCCTTCCACTACCTTCCTGCTGCGCCTCTGCTGTCTCTTGCTTCACCCCACTACCCTCCTGGTGTGCGCCCTGCTGTCTCCTGCTCCACCCTCTGCTATTCTGCTGCGCCGTCTGATGTCTCCTGCTCCACCCCCGCACCCTCCTGCTGTACCCCCTGCTGTTTTCAGCTCCACACCCCGCTATCCTCCTGCTGCGCCCCCTGCTGTCTAATGCTCCACCCCCCGCTACCCTCCTGCTGCGCCCCCTGCTGTCTAATGCTCCACCCCCTGCTACCCTCCTACTGCGCCCACTGCTCTCTCCCGCTGCACCCCCGCTATTCTCCTGCTATGCCCCCTGCTCCACTCCCACTACCCTCCTTCTGCGCCCCCTGCTGTCTCCTGCTCCATCCCACACTACCATCCTGCTGAGACCCCTGCTGTTTCCTGCTCCACCCCTCGCTATCCTCCTGCTGTGCCCCTGCTTTCTCCTGCTCCACCCCCACTACCCCCCATGCTGTGCCCCCTGCTGTCTCCTGTTCCACCCTCCTGCTGCGTCCCTGCTGTCTCCTGCTCCACCCCCGATATCCTGCTGCGCCCCCTGCTGTCTCCTGCTCCACCCCCCGATATCCTGCAGCGCCCCCTGCTGTCTCCTGCTCTAGCCCTCCGTTACTCTCCTGCTGCGCCCCCTGCTGTTTCCAGCTACACCCCCGCTATCCTCCTGCTGCGCCCCCTGCTGTCTCCTGCTCCACCCCCGATATCCTGCTGCGCCCCCTGCTGTCTCCTGCTCCATCCCACATTACCCTCCTGCTGTGACCCCTGCTGTTTCCAGCTCCACCCCCACTATCCTCCTGCTGCGCCCCCTGCTGTCTAATGCTCCACCCTGTCCCTCCACTATCCTCCTGCTGTGCCCCCTGCTGTCTCATGCTCCATCCCCCGCTACCCTCCTGCGCCCCCTGCTGTCTTCCGCTCCCCCCGCTATTCTGCTATGCCTTCTGCTCCACCCCCCCCTACCCTCCTGCTGTGCCCCCTGTTGTCTCCTGCTCCACCCCCGCTACCCCCATGTTGCGCCACCTGCTGTCTCCAGTTCCACCCCCCTCTATCTTCAGTTTTGGGAAGCTCAGACCTCTGAGGGCCTCCAAGATCCCCGAGCCCCCCTTGTCTGAGTCTGTGCTGCCTTGTGTCCCTGGCTCCTCCGCACTCCGCTGCACAGATTCCCTGATTTATCTAGGAAGTTGTATGTAGTTTACTTTTAAAGGTCGTTGTAGAAGCAGCAGATGATCCGTGGACGGCGTCCAACACAATCTCCTCAGCCATATTGCACCCATTAACCCTGCTGTTCTGTTCGGTCTGGGGAGACCTATTTTGAACTTTGGTATTTTTTGGGGTGTTCAAGATGCGGTTCTGAAACTTGTGGTTGATTGACTTAAATGAGGATGGGTCGGTCGGCCACGGGTTTCAGAGCCGCATCTTGAATATTTTAAAGAATATTGAAGTTCAAAGTCGGTCATTTTTGACCAACAGAACAGCAGGGTTAATATGATCCAGGGACGGTGTCCGCTCACTCCGGCGTCCTCTAGCAGCTGCTGGCAGTATGGACAGATATTCACAGGATATAGAGGAGCAGATAGCTTTTACATGTCTCATCCCAAAACCTAAATATTTCTCCCATTAGGCCGGGATCACAGCAGATCCGGCAGTTTTTCCGCATCTGCCACGTAACGGATCACTTACGGCAACACTGCGTTCGGCCTCATTCGTTCCCTATGGGATTTGCGGACACTTGCCGCGATCTGGCAAATGCGGTACCATACCTCCCAACTTTTGAAGAAGGGAAAGAGGGACAAAGTTTGCAGCACGTGTAGCGCGCCATGGCAAATTTTGGGCCATGCCTCTGACCACACCCATTTCACAACTAGTCACACCCATATCCACGTCCCAACCACACCCATTTAGCACTGCTGATCATACTGTTTCATAAACAATAATTATAAACAAAATCAATATAGCCACACAGTGCTCCATACTGTATAATGGCCACACATGATGCTCCATACTGTATAATGGCCCCACATAATGCTCCATACTGTATAATGGTCACACATGATGCTCCATACTGTATAATGGACACACATGATGCTCTATACTGTATAATGGCCACACATGATGCTCCATACTGTATAATGGCCCCACATGATGCTCCATACTGTATAATGGTCACACATGATGCTCCATACTGTATAATGGTCACACATGATGCTCCATACTGTATAATGGCCGCACATGATGCTCCATACTGTATAATGACCGCACATGATGCTCCATACTGTATAATGGCCACACATGATGCTCCATACTGTATAATGGCCACACATGATGCTCCATACTGTATAATGGCCACACATGATGCTCCATACTGTATAATGGCCACACATGATGCTCCATACTGTATAATGGCCACACATAATGCTACATACTGTATAATGGCCACACATGATGCTCAATACTGTATAATGGCCCCACATGATGCTCAATACTGTATAATGGCCACATTATGCTCCATACTGTATAATGGCCTCACATGATGCTCCATACTGTATAATGGCCACACATGATGCTCCATACTGTATAATGGCCCCACATGATGCTTAATACTGTATAATGGCCACACATGATGTTCCATACTGAATAAAGGTCACACATGATGCTCCATACTGTATAATGGCCATTATACAGTATGGAGCATCATGTGAGGCCATTATACAGTATGGAGCATAATGTGGCCATTATACAGTATGGAGCATCATGTGTGACCATTATACAGTATTGAGCATCATGTGTGGCCATTATACAGTATGGAGCATCATGTGTGGTCATTATACAGTATTGAGCATCATGTGTGGCCATTATACAATATGGAGCATCATGTGTGACCATTATACAGTATTGAGCATCATGTGTGGCCATTATACAGTATGAAGCATCATGTGTGGCCATTATACAGTATGAAGCATCATGTGTGGCCATTATACAGTATAGAGCATCATGTGTGGCCATTATACAGTATAGAGCATCATGTGTGGCCATTATACAGTATAGAGCATCATGTGTGACCATTATACAGTATTGAGCATCATGTGTGGCCATTATACAGTATGGAGCATCATGTGTGGTCATTATACAGTATTGCGCATCATGTGTGGCCATTATACAATATGGAGCATCATGTGTGACCATTATACAGTATTGAGCATCATGTGTGGCCATTATACAGTATGGAGCATCATGTGTGGTCATTATACAGTATGGAGCATCATGTGTGAGCTGAGCGATTTTCCAACGTGCAGAAAAAACATTCTTCTGAATGTTTTCTCCGCCCGACGGACAGTTATTATCCGACGGATCCAGTGCACAACGGATGGCCATCCGTCACAATCTCTCGCTAGTACAAGTCTATGGGAAAAAACAGGATCCTGCTGACAAATTTGCAGTATTCTGTTTTTTCAAAACTCGACGGATTATGACGGGAGGTAAAAGACGGAAGTCTGAAAGAGACATTACTAGCGAATCCTCACATGTAATCAAGCTGTATAGTAGCTGTAAATCATTCAGCTGAGGCGATGAAAACTTAATCTCCGAACACTAACAAATACTTGGAGATCACCCGAGCGTGCAGAGATCACCCGAGCGTGCTTGAGAAAACCAGAGCAACGAGTACAATCGCTCATCATTAAATACCACCGCACCGTGCCCAAACACTGCTCCCATATAGTACTGATATAATACCACACCATGCCCATATAGTACTGATACAATACCACCACACCGTGCCCAAACACTGCTCCCATATAGTACTGATATAACACCACACCATGCTCATATAGTACTGATACAATGCCACCACACCATGCCCAAACACTTCTCCCATATAGTACTGATATAATACCACACCATGCCCATAGAGTACTGATACAATACCACCACACCGTGCCCAAACACTGCTCCCATATAGTACTGATATAATACCACACCATGCCCATATAGTACTGATACAATACCACCACACCGTGCCCAAACACTGCTCCCATATAGTACTGATATAATACCACACCATGCTCATATAGTACTGATACAATACCACCACACCGTGCCCAAACACTGCTCCCATATAGTACTTATATAATACAACACCATGCCCATATAGTACTGATACAATACCACCACACCGTGCCCAAACACTTCTCCCATATAGTACTGATATAATACCACACCATGCTCATATGGTACTGATACAAACCACCACACCGTGCCCAAACACTGCTCCCATATAGTACTGATATAATACCACACCATTCCCATATAGTACTGATACAATACCACCACACCGTGCCCAAACACTGCTCCCATATAGTACTGATATAATACCACACCATGCCCATATAGTACTGATACAAACCACCACACCGTGCCCAGACACTGCTCCCATATAGTACTGATATAATACCACACCATGCCCATATAGTACTGATACAATACCACCACGCCGTGCCCAAACACTTCTCCCATATAGTACTGATATACCACACCATGCCCATATAGTACTGATACAATACCACCACACCGTGCCCAAACACTGCTCCCATATAGTACTGATATAATACCACACCATGCCCATATAGTACTGATACAAACCACCACACCGTGCCCAAACACTGCTCCCATATAGTACTGATATAATACCACACCATGCCCATATAGTACTGATACAATACCACCACGTCGTGCCCAAACACTTCTCCCATATAGTACTGATATAATACCACACCATGCCCATATAGTACTGATACAATACCACCACACCGTGCCCAAACACTGCACCCATATAGTACTGATATAATACCACACCATGCTCATATACTGTAGTACTGATACAATATCACAACACCGTGCCCAAATACTGCTCCCATATAGTACTGATATAATACCCCAACATGCCCATATACTGCTCACAAATAATACTCCTATAAATTAATATCACCATGCAATACACAAGTCACATATCCACTAACATAATACCCTTATAGAATGGATAAATAATACTTCTATACAACCTTAGCATCTTACTCCTATACAATTGCCAAACAATGCTTCCATATTTCATCATTATATCAAGCTACAAATGCCTAAATAATAGTCCCATAGAGTGTCAATATTATACCCACCATACAATGCTCACATAATGTTTTCATGGAGAAGCAACATAACACTGCCATTTAATACGCACATATGTCCATATGCCAACAAAATACTGCCATAGAGTGCCAAATAATACTCCCATACAGTACCAACATAATACTAGAGTACATCTGCCAAATAATGCTACAATATGATGACATAAAACTGCCATACAGTGTTCAAGTAATGCTGTTCAACCTGGGAGCCTAAGGCTACTTTCACACTGGCGTTTTTTTTAATACGTCGCAATGCGTCGTTTAGGGGAAAAAAACGCATCCTGCAAAGTTGTTTGCAGGATGCGTTTTTGCCCCATAGAGTAACATTACCGACGCATTGTGATGTATTGACACACGTCGCCACCGTCGTGCGACGGTGGCGCCGTGTTGTGGCGGACCGCCGGGAGCAAAAAACGTTAAATGTAACGTTTTTTGCTGCCGACAGACCGCTTTTTCCGACCGCGCATGCGCGGCCCGGAACTCCACGCCCACCTCCCCGCACCTCACAATGGGGCAGCGGATGCGCCGGAGAAATGCATCCGCTGCACCCGTTGTGCGACGCATCAAACGCTAGCGTCGGAGTCTCAGCCCGACGCAATGCGACGGGCCGAATCCGACGCTAGTGTGAAAGTAGCCTTACTGCAGCATAGACTGCCCTAATATAACGACGCCTAGTCGCTGCCGGATAATACTGCTATGTCCTCCAGGACAGCGGCCCTCCAGGACTTCTGCTCCTGCAGGTGTCCTGATCATATGACCACCTGTGAGTACCAGGCGGGAGGTCTCGGGGCAGCCGGTGATCACACTCCTCACTGCAGGCTGCTGCCTCCACCATGCTTTATACTGAAGCTTTCCCTTAGTTTGTAGTAGACCAGTTGCATTACATTTTATAGTCTAGTCACATCCACAGCTGCTTGCACACCTGCTTATTAAACTGTTCTTCTCTAGTCACATCCAAAGCTGCATTCAGTATTCTGCTAGAGAAAACACTGAACCAGCAGGTGGCAGCAGAGCGAAACAGCGTGTATCATTATGAGAACAAACAGGATTGTGAATACCGCTCTGGCTGTGACTGGAAAACATGGCAGAATTGTGCATGCAGCTCTGGATGTGCTGACCATTGGGAGAGGATCTGATTGGGGTCATCACAAGTCACAGCAGGCAGTGTTACCGACACTGGTG
This sequence comes from Ranitomeya imitator, assembly GCF_032444005.1. NCBI lineage: Eukaryota > Metazoa > Chordata > Amphibia > Anura > Dendrobatidae > Ranitomeya > Ranitomeya imitator. Next base: position 573,318,381 of record NC_091287.1, on the reverse strand, counting down.
CAGTTTACCAGTGTTTGCCACGTCTGCACACGCTTGTGATGACCTGGGAGGGCGCTGCTGAGACGAACTTGCGCCATAATTGCTCAACCATATAATGAGCTCCAGCAATTATCTCCGCGTTATTATCACTCCTTTATTATGGCCCCTGCTGCCACATCTGGGGACACGGCCGAGGCGACATCACAACAAAGGAAAGACGTCCCCGGTAATGAGATCTGATTAACGTCTCGGCGCGGATTCAGGAAACATTGTGGTTTGGCAGCAAGCGGCGTCCACGGCGCCTCCTATTAATCATCATTATTAAGTGCCTGGAATTATCTCCTATTCATCAATTATACCATAAAGGACGACAGCGCGAAGGACGACAGCGTGAAGAGCGACAGCGTGAAGAGCGACAGCGTGAAGGATGACAGCACAAAGGAAGACAGTGAGGAGGAAGGTAGGGTGAAGGACGACAGCGCAAAGGACGACTGCGCGAAGGACGACAGCGCAAAGGTCAACAGTATGAAGGACAACAGCACAAAGGACGAGAGTGCGAAACACGTCTGTGCGAAGGACGACAGAATGAATGATGACAGGGCGAAAGACGACTGCACAAAGGATGACAGGGCGAAGGACGACAGGGCGAAGGACGACAGGGCAAAGGACGACAGGGCAAAGGATGACAGTGCGAAGGACGACAGTGCGAAGGACGACAGTGCGAAGGACGACTGTGTGAAGGGCGACAGTGTGAAGAGTGATGGCGTGAAGGATGACAGCAAAAAGGAAAACAGCGCAAAGGAAGACAGGGCGAAAGACGACAGCGCAAAGGGCAACAGCATGAAGGACAACAGCGCAAAGGACGACAGTGTAAAAGACGACAGGATGAAGGACGATAGGGCGAAGGACAACAGGGCGAAGGACGACAGGATGAAGGACGACAGGATGAAGGATGACAGGGCGAAGGACGACAGGGCGAAGGACAACAGTGCGAAAGACGACAGGATGAAGGACGACAGGGCGAAAGACAACAGGATAAAGGACGACAACATGAAGGACGATTGTGCATAGTGCGACAGTGTAATGCACAACAGCACGAAGGACGACTGGGCGAAGGATGGCATCGTGAAGGACAACAGCGCGAAGGATGACAGGATGAAGGACGACAGAGCGAAGGACGACGGCGAAGGACGACAGCGCGAAGGACACAGCATGAAGGATGACAGCGCAAAAGACTGCATGAAGGACGACCGCACAAAGGACGACAGCACGAAGGACGACATCTCGAAGGACGACAGGGCAAAGGACGACAGGGCGAAGGATGACAGCGCAAAGGACGACAACGTGAAGGATGACAACGTGAAGGATGACAGCGCAAAAGACTGCACGAAGGACGACAGGGCGAAAGATGGCATCGCGAAGGACAGCAACACAAAGGGCGACAGTGCAAAGGACGACAGTGCAAAGGACATCATTATTAAGTGCCTGGAATTATCTCCTATTCATTAATTATACTATTATAGACGATAGCGCGAAGGTCAACACTGTGAAGGACGACAGCGCGACGGACAACATCGCAAATGCACAGAGCTGCACTCACTATTCTGCTGGTGCAGTCACTGTGTACATACATTTAGTGTTGAGCATTCCGATACTGCAAATATCGGGTATTGGACGATATTCGCTGTATCGGAATTCTGATACTGAGTTCCGATATTTTTGCGATATCGGATACCGGAATCAGAAGTTTCCGCAGTGCAATGATGCAGTGTGGTCGGAGACTGCGTGTGTGTGTGTGTGTGGGGTCTGTTCGTGACCGTTGGGGCTCTGTGCAGTCTGACGGGGCTCTGTGCGTGCCTGCAGAAATCCACGAGTGTCCCAGAACAATCTCCCCTATAGAACAGTGACATCGGGTGATGTCACTGAACTATAGGACCCTCAGTGACACACTGACAGGAGTGTTATGATCCGGTGACCTTGGAGCCGCATGGAACTTTCTCTGGAGTAATTGGTAACTATACTGACCGCAAATCCTGATCTTAACACTGCAACTAGAAGTAGCCGTGGAGTGTACCTAACAAGCCCTAGACACCTCGTCACAGCCGGAAGACTAAATACCCCTAAAGATGGAAATAGGAATACTACCTTGCCTCAGAGCAGAACCCCAAAGGATAGGCAGCCCCCCACAAATATTGGCTGTGAGTAGGAGAGGAAAGACACACAGTCAGAAAACAGGATATAGCACAAGAGGCCACTCTAGCTAAAATAGGAAAGGATAGGACAGAGTTCTGTGCGGTCAGTATTAAAACCCTTCCCAAAATATCCACAGCAGATTATACAAAAAATTCCTCCATCTAACTAAAGACGTGGAACGTATATCTGCAACTCCAGAGACTACTAAACTAAGAGCAGGAATACAATCAAAAAACAAGCACACAGCATGTGTGCCATAGAAAAAGAAACAGACACTTATCTTTGCTGAATTGGCAGCTAAGCAGGAGAAGCCAGACAAAGATCCAACACTTCCCAAGAAACATTGACAACTGGCAAGGACTAATGAGTCCTGCAAACCTAAATACCCCAGTCAGAATTGCAATCATCAGATACACCTGTCCAGGACTGCAGCCCAGAGACAACTGCATTACCACCTACAACCACCGGAGGGAGCCCAAAAGCAGAATTCACAACACAGGAGACAATGGCTCCTGCAGTGCATCACTGAGAGGTTACCTTAGGACAAAGTTTCACTTTATGGCAATTGCTGCGTGGGGAAATTTCTCACACTGCAATGCCAAAAGTGAGACTAGGGACTATTTTTTTACAGCGGTGGAGGAATACAGTGCGGAAGGATACTTTCTTCCCGTCATTGTGTTCCTGGAGCCCCTAGAGAGCAGTCGCATCAGCTGATGCTGCCGTTCTCCACAGGAGATCGTCGTGGGACACTCGTGGATTTCTGCGGACAGGGAGTATATTGGTTGTTTGTTATTTTAATATATTTTACAGGTGACACTGGCTTTGGTGATCAAAACGACAAGTAATGGTGAGTATGTACTCTATGTTATATGTACTGTATGTCTGTATGTATGTATTGTATGTCATGTATGAATGTAATGTATGTAATGTATGTATGTAGTATGTATGTAGTATGTATGTTGTTTTTTTACATTCAACACATTAGCCGGATGATGGGACTACTACTGTCCCATCGTTGGCTAATGTGTCAATCACTGTCACTGTTGCAGGTATCGTCCGATGGGACTTGTAGTCCCATCAGATGATGCATGCACAGACCCTCGGCAGCCCGCACAGAGCCCCGGCAGGCCGCACAGAGCCCCGGCAGCCCGCACAGAGCCCCGGCAAGCCCGCACAGAGCCCCGGCAGGCTGTGCAGAGCCCAGGCGGGCTGCACAGAGCCCCGGCAGGCACGCACAGAGCCCCGGAAGGCACGAACAGAACCCTGGCAGGCCGCACAGACCCCCGAGAGGCCCGTACAGATCCCCGGCAGGCCCGCAGAGACCCCGCCCGCACACACAGACATGCACAGTGTCCGCTCACGCACCGCCCACACTCTTCCCCCCTCTGGAACAGGATGTAGAAGTACAGAAAGAGCTTATTTACATGCCAATACTTGCGTTCCATTGACTTGCTGTCATGCCGTTGCTGCCGCCGCCTCTCCCCACTGCAGCTCGCCGGGTGCGCGCGCGCGTCGCATTCAGCTCTGCGCGTGCGCACATCTGATTCCTCTGTTGGCGCTCTTTCCTGTCCTCTCCGTCATCCTGGAGGACTGTAACCCGGAAGTAGCTCCCATGCTGCTATGTAAACTGCTTCCTGCTGCTCCTCTGTGCCTGATGTTCATTTGTGTTTACAAGTGCTTCTGGCCACCTGTGGTCTCTGTGCGTTCCTAGCTCTCTGACTTTGGGTCTCCCCCGCCCTCTGCAGTGCCTGCCTGTTTCCTGTGTTCCTGCCTTGTTCCTTCAGTTCCTTTCTCTCTGCTGTGCCTGCCTGTTTCCTGTGTTCCTGCCTTGTTCCTTCAGTTCCTTTCTCTCTGCTGTGCCTGCCTGTTTCCTGTGTTCCTGCCTTGTTCCTTCAGTTCCTTTTCCTCTGCGGTACCTGCCCGGCTCCTATATCTTTTCCTTGCTCCCGTCAGCCTCGGTGTCTCCATATTGTCCTGCCAGCCTCAGTGTCTCCGTAGCGTTCCCATCTTCTCCCTCGTCTCAGTAGTTCCTTTCTGTTCCCTCTTTCCCTTTGTGCCTGCTGTGTACCCATCTGATCTCAGTCGACCCTCCAGCTTCCGTGGCGATAGTCCCTCACGGGCCTGCCCCTAACTCTCCCTGTATAGGGGGCGGTCCACCTGGTCAGCTCGTCCGAGAGGGGTTCGTCATCACGGTCCAGTGGGTCCACTCTCCGTTTTTCACTGTTTGAATCTACACGCTCTATAGGACTGCACTCGAGTGCAGCCAGATTCTTACAGCGTCACACTTGCATTGGTATCGGGTATCGGTATCGGCGATATCCGATATTTTTTGGATATCGGCCGATCCAATCCGATACCGATACTTCTTTATATCAGAAGGTATCGCTCAACACTACTTACATTACTGATCCTGAGTTACATACTGTATTATATCCCAGAGCTGCACTCAATATTCTGCTGGTGCAGTCACTGTGTACATACATTACATTACTGATCCTGAGCTACATCCTGTATTATACCCCAGAGCTGCACTCACTATTCTGCTGGTACAGTCACTGTGTACATACATTACATAACTGATCCTGAGTTACATCCTGTATTATACTCCAGAGCTGCACTCACTATTCTGCAGGTGCAGTCACTGTGTACATACATTACATTACTGATCCTGAGTTACATCCTGTATTATACACCAGAGCTGCACTCACTATTCTGCTGGTGCAGTCACTGTGTACATACATTACATTACTGATCCTGAGTTACATCCTGTATTATACCTCTGCAGCATGTGCTACATGTTCACAGATCGACCAGAAGAAGAATCCAATTTCACCTGTCAGAAGTGTAGACTAGTGGCCCTTTTAGAAGAAAAGGTGCGGGGTCTGGAAGAAAGAATAGCAACTTTGAAACTCATCAAAGAGAATGAAGACTTTCTAGACAGAACAGAAGCATCTCTACTGGTCACAGAAGGTGCAAAAAGTGTCAGAGAACCTCCAAAAGCAGATGAGTGGAAGCATGTGACCAAAAGAAGCAAGAAGACCATGGAGAAATCACCAACCACACAACTGAAGAACCGATATCAAATCTTTGTAGAGGATGAAGATGGCACACCTAAGAATGAAGCAATACCAGCAAGCAAAAAAGAAAAGGGCACACAGCAACAAGTGACAGCAAAAAGTACAGCCAAGAAGCAACGAAGAGTGGTGGTGGTGGGAGACTCACTACTGAGAGGCACAGAAGCAGCCATCTGCAGACCGGACATAACTGCAAGAGAAGTATGCTGCCTTCCAGGTGCGATGATCAAGGATGTGACCGATAGGATACCAAAGCTCTTCAGCTCCAAGGACGTCCACCCATTTCTTCTGATACATGTTGGCACCAATGACACGGCAAGGAAGGACCTACCGACAATCTGCAAAGACTTTGAAGAGTTGGGGAAGAAAGTAAAGGAACTGGATGCACAGGTAGTTTTTTCTTCTATCCTTCCAGTAGATGGGCATGGCACCAGGAGATGGAACAGGATCCTTGATGCAAACAACTGGCTAAGACGATGGTGCAGACAACAAGGATTCGGATTCCTGGACCACGGTGTGAATTACTGGTATGATGGACTCCTCGCCAGAGACGGACTACACCTCAACAAACCTGGGAAACACACATTCGCCAGAAGACTCGCTACACTCATCAGGAGGGCGTTAAACTAGAAGAAGAGGGGACGGGAAGAAAAACATTAGACTCGAACAAAGACGACCCAGGAAAACATACTCAGAAGGGAGGTAAGAACATTTCTAAAACAATCCACAGTGAGGAGATTGGAACAAAACAAAATCCTCTAAACTGCATGCTCGCAAACGCCAGAAGCCTGACAAACAAGATGGAAGAACTAGAAGCAGAAATATCTACAGGTAACTTTGACATAGTGGGAATAACCGAGACATGGTTAGATGAAAGCTATGACTGGGCAGTTAACTTACAGGGTTACAGTCTGTTTAGAAAGGATCGTAAAAATCGGAGAGGAGGAGGGGTTTGTCTCTATGTAAAGTCTTGTCTAAAGTCCACTTTAAGGGAGGATATTAGCGAAGGGAATGAGGATGTCGAGTCCATATGGGTTGAAATTCATGGAGGGAAAAATGGTAACAAAATTCTCATTGGGGTCTGTTACAAACCCCCAAATATAACAGAAAGCATGGAAAGTCTACTTCTAAAGCAGATAGATGAAGCTGCAACCCATAATGAGGTCCTGGTTATGGGGGACTTTAACTACCCGGATATTAACTGGGAAACAGAAACCTGTGAAACCCATAAAGGCAACAGGTTTCTGCTAATAACCAAGAAAAATTATCTTTCACAATTGGTGCAGAATCCAACCAGAGGAGCAGCACTTTTAGACCTAATACTATCTAATAGACCTGACAGAATAACAAATCTGCAGGTGGTTGGGCATTTAGGAAATAGCGACCACAATATTGTGCAGTTTCACCTGTCTTTCACTAGGGGGACTTGTCAGGGAGTCACAAAAACATTGAACTTTAGGAAGGCAAAGTTTGACCAGCTTAGAGATGCCCTTAATCTGGTAGACTGGGACAATATCCTCAGAAATAAGAATACAGATAATAAATGGGAAATGTTTAAGAACATCCTAAATAGGCAGTGTAAGCGGTTTATACCTTGTGGGAATAAAAGGACTAGAAATAGGAAAAACCCAATGTGGCTAAACAAAGAAGTAAGACAGGCAATTAACAGTAAAAAGAAAGCATTTGCACTACTAAAGCAGGATGGCACCATTGAAGCTCTAAAAAACTATAGGGAGAAAAATACTTTATCTAAAAAACTAATTAAAGCTGCCAAAAAGGAAACAGAGAAGCACATTGCTAAGGAGAGTAAAACTAATCCCAAACTGTTCTTCAACTATATCAATAGTAAAAGAATAAAAACTGAAAATGTAGGCCCCTTAAAAAATAGTGAGGAAAGAATGGTTGTAGATGACGAGGAAAAAGCTAACATATTAAACACCTTCTTCTCCACGGTATTCACGGTGGAAAATGAAATGCTAGGTGAAATCCCAAGAAACAATGAAAACCCTATATTAAGGGTCACCAATCTAACCCAAGAAGAGGTGCGAAACCGGCTAAATAAGATTAAAATAGATAAATCTCCGGGTCCGGATGGCATACACCCACGAGTACTAAGAGAACTACGTAATGTAATAGATAAACCATTATTTCTTATTTTTAGGGACTCTATAGCGACAGGGTCTGTTCCGCAGGACTGGCGCATAGCAAATGTGGTGCCAATATTCAAAAAGGGCTCTAAAAGTGAACCTGGAAATTATAGGCCAGTAAGTCTAACCTCTATTGTTGGTAAAATATTTGAAGGGTTTCTGAGGGATGTTATTCTGGATTATCTCAATGAGAATAACTGTTTAACTCCATATCAGCATGGGTTTATGAGAAATCGCTCCTGTCAAACCAATCTAATCAGTTTTTATGAAGAGGTAAGCTATAGACTGGACCACGGTGAGTCATTGGACGTGGTATATCTCGATTTTTCCAAAGCGTTTGATACCGTGCCGCACAAGAGGTTGGTACACAAAATGAGAATGCTTGGTCTGGGGGAAAATGTGTGTAAATGGGTTAGTAACTGGCTTAGTGATAGAAAGCAGAGGGTGGTTATAAATGGTATAGTCTCTAACTGGGTCGCTGTGACCAGTGGGGTACCGCAGGGGTCAGTATTGGGACCTGTTCTCTTCAACATATTCATTAATGATCTGGTAGAAGGTTTACACAGTAAAATATCGATATTTGCAGATGATACAAAACTATGTAAAGCAGTTAATACAAGAGAAGATAGTATTCTGCTACAGATGGATCTGGATAAGTTGGAAACTTGGGCTGAAAGGTGGCAGATGAGGTTTAACAATGATAAATGTAAGGTTATACACATGGGAAGAGGGAATCAATATCACCATTACACACTGAACGGGAAACCACTGGGTAAATCTGACAGGGAGAAGGACTTGGGGATCCTAGTTAATGATAAACTTACCTGGAGCAGCCAGTGCCAGGCAGCAGCTGCCAAGGCAAACAGGATCATGGGGTGCATTAAAAGAGGTCTGGATACACATGATGAGAGCATTATACTGCCTCTGTACAAATCCCTAGTTAGACCGCACATGGAGTACTGTGTCCAGTTTTGGGCACCGGTGCTCAGGAAGGATATAATGGAACTAGAGAGAGTACAAAGGAGGGCAACAAATTTAATAAAGGGGATGGGAGAACTACAATACCCAGATAGATTAGCGAAATTAGGATTATTTAGTCTAGAAAAAAGACGACTGAGGGGCGATCTAATAACCATGTATAAGTATATAAGGGGACAATACAAATATCTCGCTGAGGATCTGTTTATACCAAGGAAGGTGACGGGCACAAGGGGGCATTCTTTGCGTCTGGAGGAGAGAAGGTTTTTCCACCAACATAGAAGAGGATTCTTTACTGTTAGGGCAGTGAGAATCTGGAATTGCTTGCCTGAGGAGGTGGTGATGGCGAACTCAGTCGAGGGGTTCAAGAGAGGCCTGGATGTCTTCCTGGAGCAGAACAATATTGTATCATACAATTATTAGGTTCTGTAGAAGGACGTAGATCTGGGTATTTATTATGATGGAATATAGGCTGAACTGGATGGACAAATGTCTTTTTTCGGCCTTACTAACTATGTTACTATGTTACTATGTTACCTCAGAGCTGCACTCACTATTCTGCTGGTACAGTCACTGTGCACACACATTACATAACTGATCCTGAGTTACCTCCTGTATTATACTCCAGAGCTGCACTCACTATTCTGCTGGTGCAGTCAATGTGTACATACATTACATTACTGATCCTGAGCATCCTGTATTATACTCCAGAGCTGCACTCACTATTCTGCTGGTACAGTCACTGTGTACATACATTACATTACTGATCCTGAGTTACATCCTGTAGATCTTTTATTATAAAAATGAAAAACATAACAATAATAATAGCAGAAAACATAACAAAAATATTAGCCAGAAAATAAACAGTATACTGAACACTGGTCCAGCCGCTCATTCTCTCCTCTCACACATATTATACAGTATATACAGAATAACTACTTTGACCTTCTGGTCCGGTCACCAAACAAAATAATAATAACAAATAAAATAAACAATGGCAAACAAAAACTATATACATGAGCTTTTTTTCTTTTTTAGTTTTAAATAAAATTACACAAATATATACAATACTAAGCTATCCTTCATTCCCAACCCCCCGCACTGACCTGAGAGCTGGCCCTGCGTCTCATGCCTCAGTCCATGTCCAATGTCCATAGGCCAGATCAGGCAGTGCCAGTTTTCCTCCAAACAACCCAGTGTCCCATAGTCCCACAAGATAATCCCACCTCCCCCCTTTTCCCACCACCCAACCTAACACCTACACCCAAATCTATATCCCTATATACAATATATACATTATATACAGCAGCACACACCACAATAATTACACATCACGAAGCCCAAGTTCGGCGCCTGCAGCCCTACATCACTGTATAATGATCAAACAAAACAAAAATCTACAGTGTCAGCATCAGCCCACCACCAGGAAAGGAGATGACCAGACTAGGGCACACTAAAAGAAAAGCCCCTCCAGAGGAGAGCGGCCCTCCGTGCGCCCAGTCTCCCATACTCCAGAGAGCGCACCTTCACCAGGTCAACGAGTATGGTCCTAAACACATCTTCCACTGGGAGGATTTTTCGTTGCGTCGATTCTAAGCACCGTGCGTTCCACGTGTGATACCTAACCACTGCGCTAACTAGAAATAAGGTGCAGCGGTCCCGAACACCAAGGTCTCCGAATGCTCCAAAGGCCCATTCCGCATAGGAGAGACCGGCCAGCCGAGACCAGCCAATGAAGGTGCCCACCCTGTTGTACACCTCTGTGTTGAAGGGACAATGAAGCAGGAAGTGGTCCATGCTTTCCAGCAAGGTACCACAATGCTCCCGAGGACAATTCCTGTCCTCAGAGCTCCTACACTTCAGATTGTCCCTCACACACAGTTTCCCATGGAAGCAGCGCCAAGTCAAGTCCCAAAACTTCGAGGGGATCCTGATAGAATTCAAAAGATGCAGACCCACCCCAAGATCCCGACTTGGGCAGTCCCTGAGCGCCAGAGGCCTCTGGAAATGGGTCAACAGAACCCTATTGTCAAGGAGTTTCCTTGGCAGAGTCCTGATCTCCCACATTCCCAGACCCCACCGACGAATTACCTTCAGAACCAAGGTAGCGTAAGCCGGAAGATGTCCATGCGGTGTGCGAAGATCCTTCACTTGCCCTCCTGTCTCCCATTCCTGGAAGAAAGGCTGAAACCATCCCCTACAGGAGACTACCCACCGAGGAGCCCTCTCTTTCCAGAGGTTTGCGATATTGATCTTAATGAAGGTATCCACAAGGAATACCACAGGGTTGACCATACCCAACCCTCCTAGTCTCCTCGTACGGTAAGTAACCTCCCTCTTGACCAGGTTCAGTCTATTCCCCCATAACAGTTGGAAGAACAAACTGTAGACCCGAGTCCAGAGAGATTCCGGCAAGATGCATACACTGCCCAGATAAATCAGTAAAGGGAGCAGGTAAGTTTTGATCAGGTTTACCCTTTCCCTTAGGGTCAAAGACCAACCCTTCCATTGGTTCACCTTCTGAGTGGTGATCTCTAGCCTGCTGTCCCAATTTTGTTTGGGGTAATCCCCCTGGCCAAATTCGATGCCAAGGACTTTTGCAGAGACATTGGGTCCTGGAAGGGTGTCCGGGAGATCAAAATCAGGATCTCCTCCTCCCAGCCAGAGACTCTCACACTTATCCCGGTTGATTTTGGACCCGGATGCCTCCGAGTAGCGATCTACCTCTGACATCAGCCACCCTGCCTCCTCATGAGAGGAAACAAACACAGTGACATCATCAGCATACGCCACCACCCTCAGAGTGGCTTCCGGTGCTGCCTGGTCCATCCCAATCCCGGCCAACGGTCCACGCTCCACCCTCCTAAGAAGAGGGTCAATCGCAAACACGTACAGCAGCGGGCTCAAGGGACAACCCTGGTGAACACCGGACCCAACCTCAAAAGAGCTGCCAATCCAACCATTCACAAGCGGTAAACTCTCTGCCCCACTGTACAAGGTCTTAAGCCAATCAACAAACCCCCCGGGCAGGCCATATCTCAGAAGGACGGACCAGAGGTACTCATGATTAACCCGATCAAACGCTTTTGCCTGGTCCAGTGACAGCATGTACCCCTTCCAGTGACCAGCCCTACCCTGCTCCACTGCCTCTCGGACACAGAGCACAGCACTAAATGTGCTGCGGCCTGGAACAGAGCAATGCTGGGCCCCCGAAAGGAGTCGGGGTGCAAATTTCACCAGCCGATTAAACAGCACCTTTGCCAGAACCTTCCTGTCTGCATTGAGAAGCGCTATGGGACGCCAGTTCTCAATGCAAGACGGGTCCTTACCCTTTGACAAGATGATCAGAGCAGACCTCCTCATTGACTTCGGCAGAGTGCCCGAGGAAAGACACTCATTGAATACCTCAGTCAAGAGGGGAACCAAAACGTCATTAAAGGTCTTATAGAATTCAGATGTTAAGCCATCTGGACCAGGCGATTTATTGGGGGCAAGCCCTTCAATCGCCAACTGAACTTCCTCTTCCCTGATCATTTCTGTCAAAACGTCAAGAGAGGGGTCTACCCCTGGTTCGGGGACAGCTTCAGCCAGGAAAGCCGACATCTCATCCCAATCAAGATCACTCTTCCCCAAGAGGTGCGAGTAGAAGGATCTGACAACCTCCAGGATCTTTGATCTGGATCGCCTCAGGGACCCCGTAGTGTCGACCAGTCCTGTAACCACTTTACTATTCACTGACATCTTGCAGTTTCTGTAAGGGTCGGGCGAGCGGTACTTCCCGTAATCCCTCTCAAAAACCAAAGATGCGTGTCTATCGTACTGACACCTCATAAGCAAAGATTTCACTCTGGAGATCTCCTCGCGGCTACCTCCAGTTGAGACAAGATGCTCGAGTTTCCTCCTCAGACCCTGATACAGGCGGTACCTGCTCAGACTCCTGAGGCTCGAGAGCTGGCGGAAGAATCTCGCCACCCTTTCCTTGAACATCTCCCACCACTCTGACTTACTACTACAAAGATCCAGTAATGGTACCTGGCTCTGAAGAAAATCCTCAAAGGACTGTCTTATCTCCGCTTCTTCCAAAAGAGATGAATTGAGCCTCCAAAAGCCTCTTCCCATCCGGAGGGTCTCTGTAACATTCAGAGAAAACAAAATTAAACAGTGGTCGGAAAACTCCACCTCAACAACAGACACTGCTGAAGAGACAGCTTCCTCCTTTAAATAAAACCTATCTATTCTGGACCTACAGTTACCTCTATGATAGGTGAACCCCTCGTGGCCTGGGGTGTGCCGAATGTGGACATCCACCAGGCGAGCCTCACTAGCTATACTATTAAGGGCGACGCTATCATAAGTCAGCTTGTCTCTGGAACCTCCTCTATCTCAGGGCCTCGTGACAGCATTGAAGTCCCCTCCAAAGACAACCTGCCGACTTGTAAAAAGGTAGGGCTTGATCCTCATAAAGAGACACTTCTGGTCCCACTTAGATTGGGGACCATAGATGTTAATGAGCCGGAGCTCTTGTCCCTTCATGAGGACATCTAAGATCAGGCACCTCCCCATTTCTAACTCAATAACCCATCGGCATTCCACCGGTGCGGTAAAAAGGACCGCCACTCCGCTATACGGCTCGGCCGCAAGAGACCAATAGGAGGGCCCGAGTCTCCACTCCCTCTTAGCTTTAAACACATCTGCCATGTTTGGCAGCCTGGTCTCTTGCAAAAAGAAAATGATAGCTTCAACCCGGCTGAGAAAATCAAAGGCCGCAAATCTAGCTGTATTTGACTTTATGCTGGCGACATTAATGGACACCAGCGTCAACGGAGTGGGTACCGCCATCACTGGTGATTGAGTTAGATGGCTTTCTTTTTCCCACTCCCCTTATCCTCTGCCTCAGAGGAGGAATCCTTCCCCCTCTTTAATGACAATGAAGTATCCATTCCCACGTGTTTTTTATTTTTTTGGTCCTCGTCTCCGGACTCTGGGCCAGTCCCTCCCTCCAAGGATCTTACATTCCCAGAAGGAGGAGACTCGGCGTCCCCTGTGAGCCCCGCCGAAGCCAGAACCTCACCCTCAGCTTCCTCCTCAGAGGAAGAGATGTTTTCAAGGGCTTGGAACCGGTTAGAAAGACCAACCAGAGGGGAGTCGGTTTTTCCTTCCTTAGGTACCTTGGTCAGAGCGGGAGAAGATGTTTTATCTCCCTTCTTTCTCTTCTTTTTGGTGCCGAGCTTACGCTTGTCCTCTAGCCACTGCCTATTATCCTCATCCATACTTTCATAATGGGAGGACTCTGAGGCAGTGGCACTTTCCTCCCTGTGGATCCTCCTGACCTCCTCATCCAACTCATCATCCCTCGGGGCCTCAGCAGCAAGACTGGCATCCAGAACAGGGGCCGCCCTAGTAGTACGAGGCTCGCCCAGCTCCCTATCCTGTCTGCGCTTGTCTAGACGCCTAAGCTGGGCAGGCGTCTTTTTATTGCTATTCTTCCTTGGCCTCTCAGCTCCCTCACCCCTGCTAGTCCCTTCCCCAGCAGAATCAGCCTCACGGCTTTCTCCCACCGGGGTCACGACTGCATTAGCGAAGGAGCGAGGACAACGGCTGAATGGGTGACCTAAGTCACCACACAGGTGACACCTAATCTCCACACAAGATGCAGCAAGATGGCCGATATCCCCACACAGTGCACACTTCTGCACAGTGCAGTTTGCGCTGAAGTGTGTGGGGTCGCCGCACTTGTGGCAGAGCTTCGGTTGCCCCTGGTAGAAGACCAGGATACGATCCCTACCCAGGAAGGCAGATGATGGTATGTGGGCAACCGTACCACCTGAATGCTTAAGTTTTACCATAAACGTCCAGGCCCCTGACCAGATACCAAACTCGTCACGGTTTTTCTTTGGCATTTCTACCACCTCTCCATACCGGCTAAGCCACGTCATGATGTCATAACAAGAAAGTGACTCGTTACAAGTCATCACGGTCACTTTCTTGACTTGGTTTTGGCGAGACACCACCTGAACGGCAAAGTCTCGCCAGCCGGGCTCATTTTTTGCCAACTCATAGTTCGACCAGAAGAGCTCAAGCCCCTCCGGCCGAACAAAGCTGACATCAAAATTAGGTGTGGAATAGGGATGTATCAAGGCATAGATGTCAATCGCACTGAAGCCCATCCTCAGCAGGAGCTCCACAACTTTAGACCTTGGAGGACACGCATCATTGCCCCTCCACTGAAGACGGACCACATTCCTACGCACACTACCCGGCCCGGCTGTTGGGAGGGACCACACTGTATCCCCCCCTCTTTGCTCTCGGAAGGCCCCGAGGCCATGCCTCTCTATCCAGAAGGATAGATCAACCTCTCGACCCTCTACCATTAGTGATCTTTCCCCCTTCTTTAGAGCCTCCAGGAGACGCCGTTGCAACATGCCGTCCCCAGAGCCCGGAGATGAGGAGGATGCCCTATTTCCCCCGGAGGTGACAGCGGCATAACTCCTGACAGGCGCTGCCACCACCGGGGGGGGGCAACCGGACCAGTGACCACATCCACACCAACAGCATCACTATTACCCACCTCCATAACCCCCTCACCCTCTACCAAACCAGCAACCACACCACTAGACAGAGTTTTCCTCATCCATACCCACCACCACATTCACTCCTGCTGGACCAGTGACAACAGGGGGTGACATTTTGACCTCCGCATCATCAGGCACAAGGGGCTGATTCTCCTCCACAGAACTGGAGGTGACCTCACCCCTGGTCTTACGTGTGCCCTCCGCATCATCAGATGATATTTTCCGCTGCTTTACTGTTACCAGGCGCCGCTGATCTTTCGCCACTGTGGGGCGCCGCTGATCCTTTATGTCAGCATCTTGTTGACCAGCAGCACCAACACAGAACAGGACTTTGGGAGGAGGACCGGAACTCCCAGCCCCAGCAACCCCCTCACACTGCCGCCGCTCCTCAACTAAGTGATCAGCGGCAACAGCATTCAAGGGCACCGAGGCTACCGGAGCTGCCCCCGACACTGGGCCGCTCCCCCCTCCCACTGAGGAGTGCACCACAGCATCGTGGCCTGATCGTTTGCCCGCCGCCGGGCCGCCCTCACTGTCCAGCCTCTTGGCTGATGCACCTGCTGCTACATCCCCGCTACTACAAGCAGAGACGGAGCTCTGCGCCTCATTACCGTGCTCTGTAATCTCCCCGTGCCTTTGCACCGGATCCACAGCAGAACCCGGGCTGGGCTGGGCAACGGGGCTTATACAGCGAGCTGACCCTGCAGCCGACTCAGGGGGTACAGGGAGGGGGGCATATACATAGCTTACCACTTCCTGCAGCTTAGGTTTGATCTTCTTTACCTTTTTCTTCTGGCCCTCAGGTGCCTCCTCTGGTAAATCATCACCAAGATGGAAGTTCTGAAGGCACACTGGGGACTCCAGCAGCTTGATCTCTGCCATTAGCGTCCCTCCCTGGCCGATGTCACTGTCCTCCCCAGAGCCAGCAGAACTGCGACGAGATGTCATCGTCGCCTGTCCAGCAGGGAGCTCGCTGCACGTGGCCTCTGAGTGACTAAGAGGGCTGCCAGGTGGAGCTTTCTGCTGGTCATCCTCCTCCTCATCATCATCTTCCACCTGGCACTCAGGCTGCAGCCCCATCTGCCTTTGCTCTCTGTTATCAGCCATTTCCCTGAATCGATCTTCATTAATAAGTTTTTCCTTAAACGGTCCACTTTTTTCTCTTATGAAAGCTTTTCTGACTTCAAACTCATTGATGTCCACTTTCAGTCTCCTTACCTCCGCCTGGAGCTGATTCTTCCTCGGTTTGGGGGAACTTGCAGCTTTGTTGCTTGTGCAGCGCAGCTCCTCCCGGAGTCTCATCAGTCTCTTGCTAGCATCTTCATACTCACGGAGGTGGCTCATGACCCGGGAGGCATAGGTGGTCACAGACTCCTGGGGACCCTGCAGCGCCCAACCCTCCTCGGTGAGGTCGGCCTCACCTCCGTGAGCACTCAGCTTTCCTCCAGAAGGGCCGCCATCTTGCATACTAGCAGGCTTCTCCTCCATGGAAGCCTTGCGGCTTCTCTGGGTCTCTGCAGACCTGGGGGGAGTAGGAGCCACATTGCTGCGACTCCTGGTGGAGCGTCTCACCCCCGAATCCTCTGATGTGCAGGCTGGTTGCTGGTTCCTTCTGCCCCCCGCCAGCCTGGTCCGGGAAGCAGAAGCCTGGGACTTGGCTCCCTCACTCATCCCAGGAAACCCACTCCCTCCCTGGGTAAGAGAGAGAGCAGGTCCCCAGGTGGAGAGGTGGTGGTTCTCTGGAGCTCAGGAGCACACTGCAGGTTCAGCAGCGACCGCACCCACAATTAGCACAATGAGCAGCAGCTGAGCAGAGCTGCACCCACTATCCTGCTGGTGCAGTCACTGTGTACATACACTATATTACTGATCCGGGGTACACCCTGTATTATACTCCAGAGCTGCACTCACTATTCTGCTGGTGCAGTCACTGTGTACATACACTACATTACTGATCCTGAGTTACACCCTGTATTATACTCCAGAGCTGCACTCACTATTCTGCTGGTGCAGTCACTGTGTACATACATTACATTACTGATCCTGAGTTACATCCTGTATTATACCCCAGAGCTGCACTCACTATTCTGCTGGTGCAGTCACTGTGTACATACATTACATTACTGATCCTGAGTTACATCCTGTATTATACCCCAGAGCTGCACTCACTATTCTGCTGGTGCAGTCACTGTGTACATACATTACTGATCCGGAGTTACATCCTGTATTATACTCCAGAGCTGCACTCACTATTCTGCTGGTGCAGTCACTGTGTACATACATTACATTACTGATCCTGAGTTACATCCTGTATTATACCCCAGAGCTGCATTCACTATTCTGCTGGTGCAGTCACTGTGTACATACATTACTGATCCTGAGTTACATCCTGTATTATACCCCAGAGCTGCACTCACTATTCTGCTGGTGCAGTCACTATGTACATACATTACATTACTGATCCTGAGTTACCTCTTGTTTTATACTCCAGAGCTGCATTCATTATTCTGCTGGTGCAGTCACTGTGTACATGGATCGCCCCAGTGGGCAGTGGGGTACTCGGTGGCTGACCCGGTCCGTGGCCCTTGGGACGTCCGTTGTAAAAGGGGGAAAGGTCTTTAAAGGGATATGTTCGTGACGCCACCTGTGGTATTCGGTCAGGGTGACTGACGCTGCTTTAAGGGGTCCGCTGGGGTGATGGAATAGCAGCTGGATGGTATACCTTCCCACAGGTGAAGTGTGTCCCCAGGGCTTCCCAGTGTGTATATGGTGGATGGTGAGAGGCGCAGTGAAGAACGAGGACACAGGGTTGCAGTCTCTTTACCTTTTACTGAAGGTTCAGCATCCACAGTCCAGAGCACCAGATCACAGGGTAGGCAGAGTCTGGCCGTTTTGGAGGCAAATCCAGAGTCCCCTTATCCAGGTGAAAATCAATAGCCTTCATCTAGCGCTGCGGTGTTGTAGTACCTTACTGCTAAGCCTCTCAAAGGTCCTCACAACTGTTGAAGATGTTACAGATGTTATGTCTCTCTGTTTCCCAGATGGATAGGACAAACCCATATGACCGGTGGCTTGAGGCGTTTTACAGCTACTCTATCATGCCCCGGCCTCTAAGCGGTGCCTCCTGGGTGTAGGTGTGGACAGGTAACTTGAAATTAGCTGTCCTGCCAGTCTCTGAAGTAAAGTGTAGAGATCCTTACTCCCTCGGTAATCTGGCAACCGGATTTCTGCGCCTCAGAAGGAAGCAGCCTGCTCCTGGCTGATCTCCCTCTGATATAATCTCCTTTGCTTTGCTTTCCTTCATGCTTGCTGCAATATGTTCTGCTTTCTATCCGTCTGTTTCCTAGGAGCTGCAGCACCTGAGGCCACAGGCTCCTCTGTTTCCTTTCCCTCTGTCTCCCTGACAGGAACTGAACCCTTTTCCCTACAGATCAGGATGTTCTTATAGGGGAGTTCACCTTTGTGAGGATAATGTATAATATACGTTTTAGTTTCTATTGCCAGCACATATAGGGTGGGCGTTGACCCCCCTTCACTCTGTTTAGCTGAGGGATTTTTGCACTTCTAACCATGGTCCTGTTAGCACATGGCAGCTGTAAAAACCCCCTCTCTTCCCCCCCCCCTGAATACAACAAACCAGCCCTATGGCAGACACTGGGTAACTTGAAGCTGGTCTGTGAGCAGGGTGCGGCTTTAAACTGCAGGTGACCAATTCTGCAAAGCCACCTGTGGTCCCTCCCTTCTCAGTCAGGAATTTCTTTGTCTCCAGGGTCTGAGAATGTAAATATCTATGAACTCAGTGAATATAATTAACCAGCCCTTTAGTGATGTCACGAGGCTGGAGTTTATAAGTCTTTACACTTAACCCAGCCTTTAGTCTGAGTCTTACTTGAGGAGCTGTTTCTATCCAGACCTCCTGATGCACTGGGACATTTGAGGTTCTGCCTGCCAGCATGGTTTTGCCTGAAATGAACTGAGAACATGTGAGTTTTACAATTCTTATTTAATCCCTGTTATTTTTATGATTACCGTTGTACATATTTTTTAATTGTCTCATATTGTAACATTTTTATATACCTTTGTAAACACTGCCTTAATCTTTTGGAGTTAAATATTTAATACTAGTTTCATTCTCCTGCTCTAAAATGTACCCTAAGTCTTCTGAAGGGAATTATGCTACTGTTTGGGTTAGTTTCGGACCCGTTTAATCGAAGCTGGTGGCAGCATACCGTGTGCTGTGCCTTTGGGAGTCGTTGTAGCGATGGCGGCGTTGATAATTATTGTTCCTGCCTGAGTGGGAGTAGTTATATCGCCTCGCTGCAGCGTACCCAATAGCCAGTACATAGCAGGCAGCCTGTCTGGTGACTAATTACCCTAGGTGCAGTACCTAATCCGACCTGAGGGTAAGGAGGCGCCAGAGAGCTGCAAGTTCAAGCAGAACTGTAAAGCGGGATAAACATAAATCCCTGCAGTTCGTGGTATATTGAAGAGCAGTGGGATAATTAAAATAAGCCCCTGCTGTAAACTAAGAGGTTAATAGCCTTGTGTGTGTTTTTTCATCACATTGTAGCAGTGGAGGGATAACTAAGATAAGCCCCCCTGCACATGTGATAGCCGTCTGTTGGCCTAAAGTCACCCCGATCTTTGACGTAAAGGTGACGGTCACGGTGTGAATCGTGACAACCTTAACCCCTTTGCCCCCAAGGGTGGTTTGCACGTTATGGACCGGGCCAATGTTGGCAATTCTGACCACTGTCCCTTTATGAGGTTATAACTCTGGAACACTTCAACGGATCCCGGTGATTCTGACATTGTTTTCTCGTGACATATTGTACTTCATGATAGTGGTAAAATTTCTTTGATATTACCTACGTTTATTTGTGAAAAAAATGGAAATATGGCGAAAATTTTGAAAATTTTGCAATTTTCCAACTTTGAATTTTTATGCCCTTAAATCACAGAGATGTCACACAAAATACTTAATAAGTAACATTTCTCACATGTCTACTTTACATCAGCACAATTTTGGAACCAAAATTTTTTTTTGTTAGGGAGTTATAGGGGTTAAAAGTTGACCAGCAATTTCTCATTTTTCCAACACCATTTTTTTTTTAGGGACCACATCTCATTTGAAGTCATTTTGAGGGGTCTATATGATAGAAAATACCCAAGTGTGACACCATTCTAAAAACTGCACCCCTCAAGGTGCTCAAAACCACATTCAAGAAGTTTATTAACCCTTCAGGTGTTTCACAGGAATTTTTGGAATGTTTAAATAAAAATTAACATTTAACTTTTTTTCACAAAAAATTTACTTTAGCTCCAATTTGTTTTATTTTACCAAGGGTTACAGGAGAAAATGGACCCCAAAAGTTGTACAATTTGTCCTGAGTACGCCAATACCCCACATGTGGGGGTAAACCACTGTTTGGGCTCATGACAGAGCTTGGAAGCGAAGGAGCGCCATTTGACTTTTCAATGCAAAATTGACTGGAATTGAGATGGGACGCCATGTTGCGTTTGGAGAGCCCCTGATGTGCCTAAACATTGAAACCCCCCACAAGTGACACCATTTTGGAAAGTAGACCCCCTAAGGAACTTATCTAGAGGTGTGGTGAGCACTTTGACTCAACCAAGTGCTTCACAGAAGTTTATAATGCAGAACCGTAAAAATAAAAAATCATTTTTTTTCACAAACATTCTTTTCGCCCCCAATTTTTTATTTTCCCTATGGTAAGAGAAGAAATTTGAACCAAAAATTTGTTGCACAATTTGTCCTGAGTACTCTGATACCCCATATGTGGGGGTAAACCACTTTTTGGGCACATGGGAGAGCTCGGAAGGGAAGGAGCGCCGTTTGACCTTTCAATGCAAAATTGACAGGAATTGAGATGGGACGCCATGTTGCGTTTGGAGAGCCACTGATGTGCCTAAACATTGAAACCCCCAAGTGACACCATTTTGGAAAGTAGACCCCCTAAGGAACTTATCTAGATGTGTGGTGAGCACTTTGACCCACCAAGAGCTTCACAGAAGTTTATAATGCAGAGCCGTAAAAATAAAACAAAAATTTTTTCCCACAAAAATTATTTTTTAGCCCCCAGTTTTGTATTTTCCCGAGGGTAACAGGAGAAATTGGACCCCAAAAGTTGTTGTGCAATTTGTCCTGAGTGCGCTGATACCCCATATGTGGGGGGGAACCACTGTTTGGGCGCATGAGTGGGCTCGGAAGGGAAGGAGCGCCGTTTGGAATACAGACTTAGATGGAATGGTCTGCAGGCGTCACATTGCGTTTGCAGAGCCCCTAATGTACCTAAACAGTAGAAACCCCCCACAAGTGACCCCATATTGGAAACAACTAGACCCCCCAAGGAACTTATCTAGATGTGTTGTGAGAACTTTGAGCCCCCAAGTGTTTCACTACAGTTTATAACGCAGAGCCGTGAAAATAAAAAATCTTTTTTTTCCCACAAAAATTATTTTTTAGCCCCCAGTTTTGTATTTTACCAAGGGTAACAGGAGAAATTGGACCCCAAAAGTTGTTGTCCAATTTGTCCTGAGTGCGCTGATACCCCATATGTTGGGGTAAACTCCTGTTTGGGCGCCAGGGAGAGCTCGGAAGGGAAGGAGCGCTGTTTTACTTTTTCAACGCAGAATTGGCTGGAATTGAGATCGGACGCCATGTCGCGTTTGGAGAGCCCCTGATGTGCCGAAACAGTGGAAACCCCCCAATTATAACTGAAACCCTAATCCAAACACACCCCTAACCCCAATTCCAACGGTAACCCTAACCACACCTCTAACCCAGACACACCCCTAACCCTAATCCCAACCCTATTCCCAACCGCAAATGTAATCCAAACCCTAACCCTAACTTTAGCCCCAACCCTAACTGTAGCCTTAACCCTAACTGTAGCCCTAACCCTAGCCCTAACCGTAACCCTAGCCCTAACCCTAGCCCTAACCCTAGCCCTAACCCTAGCCCTAACCCTAACCCTAGCGGGAAAATGGAAATAAATACATTTTTTTAATTTTTTTATTTTTCCCTAACTAAGGGGGTGATGAAGGGGGGTTTGATTTACTTTTATAGCTGTTTTTTTAGCGGATTTTTATGATTGGCAGCCGTCACACACTGAAAGACGCTTTTTATTGCAAAAAATATTTTTTGCGTTACCACATTTTGAGAGCTATAATTTTTCCATATTTGAGTCCACAGAGTCATGTGAGGTCTTGTTTTTTGCGGGAAGAGTAGATGTTTTTATTGGTTACATTTTCGGGCATGTGACATTTTTTGATCGCTTTTTATTCCGATTTTTGTGAGGCAGAATGACCAAAAACCAGCTATTCATGAATTTCTTTTGGGGAAGGCGTTTATACCTTTCCGCATTTGGTAAAATTGATAAACCAGTTTTATTCTTCAGGTCAGTACGATTACAGCGACACCTCAGTTATATCATTTTTTTAATGTTTTGGCGCTTTTATACGATAAAAACTATTTTATAGAAAAAATAATTATTTTTGCATCGCTTTATTCTGAGGACTATAACTTTTTTATTTTTTTGCTGATGTTGCTGTATGGCGGCTCATTTTTTGCGGGACAAGATGACGCTTTCAGCGGTACTATGGTTATTTATATCCGTCTTTTTGATCGCGTGTTATTCCACTTTTTGTTCGGCGGTATGATAATAAAGCGTTGTTTTTTGCCTCGTTTTTTTTTTTTCTTATGGTGTTTACTGAAGGGGTTAACTAGTGGGACAGTTTTATAGGTCGGGTCGTTACGGACGTGGCGATACTAAATATGTGTACTTTTATTGTTTTGTTTTATTTAGATAAAGAAATGTATTTATGGGAATAATAATTCTTTTTTTCTTCATTATTTAGGATTTTTTTTTTAAATTTTTTTACACCCCCCCCCCCCCCCCCATTAAATCCAGTACTTTGGGACTGGGAAAAGAAAACAATAATTTACAAGTTAAATAAATGCAAACATTTTGAAAAACATTTTTGAAAGACATTTGAACAATTATAAAACTGTCGCTTCCCTTTATGGGATGACACTGAATGTTGTGAAAACAAGTTTGCACAAGTACATCTGTTATTGTCTTTGGTCAGATGAAGCAAGGAAAGGCTCTACCCACGCCGGCAAAGTGGGCAGAACCATGGTGCACCTTGGAGGTGCCAAACTATTTACAAAGAAAGTTTTTGAGTAAACATTGTCCATTACCGCAATGTCCATTTTTAAACCTGTATCAAAGATAAGCAAGCAATTCAAAAATGTAACAGCAATTGTTAACACTTTTAATCCTTGTACCTGGCTGGAATTTTGCCTTTGGTACTACGTGTAGACCTGCGTGGTTCCTGATCTGACATGCCCGCTCTTACTGGAATGGTCCCACTAGTGTATGTACTATGTGTAGGTATACTAGGTAAGCGTCTGCGTTGTCTCAGATTCACCATGGGTCTGACAGATTCACCAATAGCAGAGGGTGGAGTCTCTGGTTCCACTGCTGGGGTGACAATTGCTGCTTGAACCTGTTGGTGCGGAGTCTCTTCAGGTTCTGGATGGTTGTGAGTCATATTTTTTTCTGGTATTTCCAGCTGAGGAAACGTTAAGACAGGTATCACGATGGCCTGATGTACTTGAGTCCAAGACTGGGGAAAATCTCCAAGAACAGTGTGTATCATCTTCTCCTCCATAGGTGGAGATGGTCCTGGGTCTGGCTCTCTGTTCCTCAATTTATCAGGGCATTTCTTGAGATGGTCTCTAGATACTGCCGTCAAAGTTTCTCCTCCATCTTTGCTGATAAGACAGACTTTAGAATTGTCAAAGTTGGACGGTAAGATGGTATATGCTTCTGCTTCCCACTGATCATCAAATTTGCTCATTCTCCTGTTACGCTTTAACATTTGTTGACCTGGTGACAAGGGAATTGCAGGAGCATGTTGGTTGTAGTCTCTCCCTTGTTTTTGTCTGGCTTGAGATAGATTTCTCTCTACACACTCTTGTACTTGGCGGTACTTTCGATGTCTTTCTGTATCCCAATCCGCATCAGATGATGGATTTTCTGGGGTTAGGACTCCCATGTCTAGATCAACAGGTAGTTTGCTGCATCTTCCTCTCATCAGGTATGCTGGAGTACAGTTGGTGGAATTCACTGGAATGTGGTTGTTCAAATCTATAAGTTCCTTTCCTGTATAGGTAAGGTTTTCAGTAGGTCAATCACTACTTGGTTCATCTTCTCACACATCCTGTTGGTTTGTGGGTGGTACTGTGTTGTTCTGATCTTTTTGCATCTGTACAGGTTGCAGAACTCTTGAAACACTTCCGCTTCAAAGGCTAGACCTTGATCAGTAAGGACCTTCTCTGGTTATCCGTGTGGTCTACAGAAATACCGTTGGAAGGCCTTGGCTGCTGTTCTTGCTGTCAGATCCTTGACAGGTACAACTACCAGGAATCTGGAGTAATGATCCACAATGGTCAGGGCGTAGACATAGCCTGACCGGCTTGGAGTTAGCTTCACATAATCTAGCCTGACCAATTCAAGTGGCTGTTTGGTGACTATCGGCTCTAGGGGAGCCCTCTGACTGTCACGGTCCTTTCTGCGCAGGCTACACGGGCCACACTCTTGGCACCACTTTTCGATGGCTTTTCTCATGCCAACCCAGTAGAACCTTCCACGAAGTAGACTCTCCAACTTTTTCCATCCGAAGTGTCCTGTTCCATCGTAGTATGCTTCCAGAACTATTGGCGCATCTTGTCTTGGGACCACTATCTGCCAAACCAACTCATGAGTGCGTGGGTCGATGCTTCTCCGGCACAGCTTACCATCGTAGATATAGTTTGCCTTTCTCCTTCCACAGTTGTTGCATCTCTTGTGGGTCATCTGGGCCAGGGTGTGAACCTGCCTGCGTCACGAGTTCTTTCGCCCGACGGACAGCGGGGTCACTGTCCTGGGTCTCTGCTCATCCATGGTGGGGAAGGGGATTCAGTGTGGCTTCTGGCTTGTTTCTGTGCCGGTTCCTCACATGATGAGAATACTGAGTTGCCTTGGGGCGATGGAAAGCTGGCAATTCTATTTCTTCGAGTGTTTCTGAATCTTTTCCCATCTCTGGCAAGTTGGGCATTCTGGACAATGCATCAGCATTCGCATTCTTGTGCCCTGCCCAGTACTTGATGGTGAAATCATAATTTGACAACTGGGCCATCCACCGTTGCTCCAGGGCACCAAGTTTTGCTGTGTCCAAGTGTGTCAGTGGATTGTTATCCGTGAAGACGGTGAATTTTGCCGAGCCTAGGTAGTGCTTGAATCTCTCCGTCACTGCCCAGACGATGGCGAGGAACTCCAGCTTAAAGGAACTGTAGTTTTCAGGGTTCCTTTCAGTGGGACGAAGTTTCCTGCTGGCGTAGGCAATTACCCTCTCTTTGGCTTTCTGGACCTGGGACAACACTGCTCCTAGTCCCACATTTCTGGCGTTCGTGTACAGCACAAAAGGTTGGTCATATTAAGGGTAAGCCAGTACCTCATCTCCCGTCAGTGCCAACTTCAAATCAGTGAAGGATCTCTCCAGTCCGTCGTCCTAGTCAAATGGGGTATTCTTACCCTTGGATTTCTTGGATTGGCCCACTAACAGGTCTTGTAGTGGCGCGGCTTTCTTGGTGAAGTCTTTGATAAATCTTTGGTAGTAGCCTACCAACCCAAGGAACTGCCGGACTTCATGGAGGTTGCTGGGCTTCGGCCAGTCTCTGATCACAGTGACCTTGTCAGGGTCTGGCGCCACTCCTTCGGCACTCACTACATGGCCCAGGTACTGCACTTTAGGCTTTAACAGATGGCATTTGGATGGTTTTACCTTTAGGCCAAAGTTGGACAGGGCTTCGAACACCTCGGCCAGGTGCTCCAGATGGTCCTCATAAGTCTTGGAGAAGACAATGACATCGGCTAGATAAAGCAAGACGGGTTTCAAAGTTCTTGTGTCTAAGACAGCACTCCATCATCCTCTGAAACGTTCCTGGGGCGTTGCACAGTCCGAATGGCATGAGGTTGAATTCACAGTGACCCATCGGTGTGGTGAAGGCCGTCTTTTCTTTGTCCGCCTCTGCTACGGGAACCTGCCGGTACCCACTGGTGAGATCCAAGATAGAGAAGTAGTTAGCAGATTTTAAAGCAGCTAATGATTCTTCTATTCTAGGCAGGGGGTATGCATCCTTGTGTGTAATGCGGTTTATCTGCCTATAACCTACACGCATCCTCATTGAGCCGTCTTTCTTTCTGACGAGGACTAATGGAGCTGCTTAGGGGCTACAACTATCTCTAATTACCCCAGCCTCCTTCATCTCTCGCAACATGTCTTTGGCACACTGATAATGAGCTGGGGGTACAGGACGGTATCTCTCTTTAATGGGTGGATGATTTCCCGTAGGGATATGATGTTGAACCCCTTTTACCTGCCCAAAATCTAGTGGGTGTTTGCTGAATACCCGCTCATACTCATGGACCACCCTGTAAGCCCCTTGTTTTTGGTGTGATGGTGTAGAGTCAGTGCCTACGTGTAATTTCTGACACCAATCTTCCATTTGTCCTGCAGAGCCATTGTCCTCCGCCTGTTTGGATGCGGCCAAGGGTTCTGTTGCCTGTATCACATTATTACCAACAGTAAACAGTTTGGCAAGTGTGGCATATTTGGCTAGGTGGACCTCTGTCTCTCCACAGTTAAGGACACACACTGGTACCCTCCCCTTACGGACTTCAACCACCCCTCTGGCTGTCAGGATTGTGGGCCTACTATCTGAATACACACGTTCTACCAGGGCTTGGTAGTCTTTATGTCTAAGGCCTATTGCTGGCCGACACCATATCAACATTTCACGCCTGGGGGGTATTGCGATGGGGATTGAATCACTCACTGTGGCACGTCCAATTTCTCCACCAGATAGTTCTACCTGCTGTCTCCGTACCAGAGCCCTGATTTATTTCTGCAAAACACGTTGCTCACTGGAACCAGCAGTTTCGGCCACCTGCTGTAATAAGACAATAACCTCGGACAGATAATTTTCAATAACATTAGTGCCAATGGTCATCATGGGGTTACATTCACGTCGATCAATATCAACAATCACGATCCCTTGGGATTTTAACTCTACCCGCCCCACTTTAATGGTGACCTCTTTGTATCCCACTTGTGGTAATGGCTGACCGTTACTGGCTACTATGGTTAAATCATCATCAGGGCCACGAGTAATGTCGGTGTCTTCCCAAATAACGTTTATATAGGATGTAAGGCATAGTTGTCACCTGAGAACCGGTGTCCAACAGAGCGTTCATGGAGATACCGTCGATCACAACGGGGAGAACAGGTCATCCTCCAACGTACTTAGCTCTCCAGTTTTGTGGGCCTGGTCATCCTACTCCTGGGGATTGGCCCTCTGCCCCAGGGGTCGCTCGTGTAAATGACAGTCCCTTGCAATGTGGCCTGCCTGATTGCAGCGGCGGCAGATGGGTCGTCCGTCCTGATGATAGCAATCGTCGTCTCTTCCTCTGGTTGGCGGGATCCTCTTCTGTCGTCGCCAGGGAACATCCTCCGGTCCGGAAGCCAGCTTGATCTTCTCCTTGGGGGCCTCCGGTAGGGACTGCATGGTCCGCACTAGCACAGCAAAGTTCTTGGTCAGCTCCTGCAGCTGGATGCGTAGTCCTGCGGGAGAATACTCTTCAAGGATCTGGGCATCGGCCTCAGCAGAGACTTGGGGATCTGGCGCCACCTCCTGGCGGTACGTGAGGGCTTGATGCCTAGGGGGTACTGCACGGCTGGGCTGCCGTTCCTGTAGCACCTGGATGGCCTTGTCTTTGAATTGCACAAAGGCTAGGTCCAGATTCTGCATGGCCAGGAGGTGCAGTTGGGCCCTTTGGTTATTACACAGGAGTCCCTCAATGAACCGCTCTTTTAAGAGTTTGTCTTCATCTTGCACGCTGTTAGGACCAACCTGCCTGATTGCCCGCAGTGCTTCTTGGAGATTAAGGGCATAGTCCCGTAGGCTATCCTGTGGCCTCTGCTTGCACCAAAAAACTTCAATTTGATTGCGGGTGTCAAAGGTGTTTTTAAGCTTAGCAAAGATCCGCTGCACAGTCTGTTTATCCGCAGCTGGCCAGGATTTCACCTCCCTCAGGGCCGCTTCAAACAGTTGGCCCGTTACAACGTGAACTTTCTGATACTCTGTCAGGGGATAAACTTCAAGAAGGCTGCAGAGTCTCTCCTTAAAGTCAGCTAACGTATGCGATTCTCCAGAATATTGCGGGAGCCAGGCTGCTCCAGGTATGTACGGCATGGAGAGGGGCATGATGACCGCTGTAGCTGGTGCGGTGCCCGGCTGGCTGATGGGAGCAGCGGGCTCTGCGGGACCTGGCGGCGGTACAAGGCCTGCAGCTATCGCGGGGCCTGCATACACGTCCGCTGCGAGGCCTGGGGGTGCTATTAGGACTGCGGCTGCGACCGCCGCCAACTCCCCTCCCAGGCTAGACATGGTTCTTTCCCCTCGCTAACCTGATAGAAGTCGGAGTCTCCGCTGTACGGCTTCACTTCTGGTGTTCCAGGCAGCAGCGTGGCACCTGTTCTTCCTACTTTGCGCTCTTTTTGGCTAGCTCCGCCCACGAAGGTACGTCTCCTCCCCCTCGCGCTCCACGCAGCGCGGCAATGGCGGATATTGGCGGCAATTTTTGGCGGCAAATCACAGTTCGTTAGTCACACAGTCCTTAAATAAATCACAGTTCAAGCACGATTCTGACACAGTCTCTAGGCGAACATGACCCGATTTTCAGGCTTTAGTAGATCCTGTTCGTGACGCCAAACTAGGATCGCCCCCATGGGCAGTGGGGTACTCGGTACCGGGTCCTTCGGTTCTCGGGGGAATGTCACGGTGGCTGACCCAGTCCGTGGCCCTTGGGACGTCCATTGTAAAAGGGGAAAGGGTCTTTAAAGGGATATGTTCATGACGCCACCTGTGGTATTCGGTCAGGGTGACCGACGCTGCTTTAAGGGGTCCGCTGGGGAGATGTTATGGCAGCTAGATGGTATACCTTCCCACAGGTGAAGTATATCACCAGGGCTTCCCAGTGTGTAGATGGTGGATGGTGAGAGGCGCAGTGAAGAACAAGGACACAAGGTTGCAGTCTCTTTACCTTTCACTGAAGGTTTCAGCATCCACAGTCCAGAGCACAGACCACAGGGCAGGTAGAGTCTGGCCGGTTTGGAGGCAAGTCCAGAGTTCCCTTATCCAGGTGGAAATCAGTAGCCTTCCTCTAGCACTGCGGTGTTGTAGTACCTCCCTGCTAAGCCTCTCAAAGGTCCTCACAACTGTTGAAGATGTTACAGATGTTATGTCTCTCTCTCTGTCCCCCAGATGGATAGGACAAAACCCGTATGACCGGTGGCTTGAGGCGTTTTACAGGGACTCTATCATGCCCCGGCCTCTAAGCGGTGCCACCTTGCGTCCTGGGTGTAGGTGTGGACAGGAAACTTGAAATTAGCTGTACTGCCAGTCTCTGAAGTAAAGCGTAGAGATCCTTACTCCCTCGGTATTCTGGCTACCGGATTTCTGCGCCTCAGAAGAAAGCAGCCTGCTCCTGGCTGATCTCCCTCTGATATCCTCTCCTTTGCTTTGCTTTCCTTCACGCTTGCTGCAATGTGTTCTGCTTTCTATCCGTCTGTTTCCTAGGAGCTGCAGCACCTGAGGCCACAGGCTCCTCTGTTTCCTTTCCCTCTGTCTCCCTGACAGGAACTGAATCCTTTTCCCTCCAGATCAGGATGTTCTTATAGGGGAGTTCACCTTAAACAGGCTTAGAGCTCCCCCTTCTGGTCTGGAGTGTGAACATGTTGCATGCATTGTGTTACCTGACAAAGAGTTCTCCTTCATTGCCTCCAAACGTAACATCCCTCCCCCCTAGAGGAAAATTGCATTACTGCAACGACCAGGACCCTGGGGCACTGCATACATACATTACATTACTGATCCTGAGTTACCTCCTGTATTATACACCAGAGCTGCACTCACTATTCTGCTGGTGCAGTCACTGTGTACATACATTACATTACTGATCCTGAGTTACCTCCTGTATTATACTCCAGAGCTGCACTCACTATTCTGCTGGTGCAGTCACTGTGTACATACATTACATAACTGATCCTGAGTTACCTCCTGTATTATACCCCAGAGCTGCACTCACTATTCTGCTGCTGCAGTCACTGTGTACATACATTACATTACTGATCCTGAGTTACCTCCTGTATTATACTCCAGAGCTGCACTCACTATTCTGCTGGTGCAGTCACTATGAACATATATTACATTACTGATCCTGAGTTACATCCTGTATTATACTCCAGAGCTGCACTCACTATTCTGCTGGTGCAGTCACTGTGTACATACATTACATTACTGATCCTGAGTTACACCCTGTATTATACTCCAGAGCTGCATTCACTATTCTGCTGGTACAGTCACTGTGCACATACATTACATAACTGATCCTGAGTTACCTCCTGTATTATACTCCAGAACTGCACTCACTATTCTGCTGGTGCAGTCAATGTGTACATATATTACATTACTGATCCTGAGTTACCTCCTGTATTATACTCCAGAGCTGCACTCACTATTCTGCTGGTGCAGTCACTATGAACATACATTACATTACTGATCCTGAGTTACATCCTGTATTATACTCCAGAGCTGCACTCACTATTCTGCTGGTGCAGTCACTGTGTACATACATTACATTACTGATCCTGAGTTACCTCCTGTATTATACCCCAGAGCTGCACTCACTATTCTGCTGGTGCAGTCACTGTGTACATACATTACATTACTGATCCTGAGTTACACCCTGTATTATACTCCAGAGCTGCATTCACTATTCTGCTGGTACAGTCACTGTGCACATACATTACATTACTGATCCTGAGTTACCTCCTGTATTATACTCCAGAGCTGCACTCACTATTCTGCTGGTGCAGTCACTGTGTATATACATTACTGATCCTGAGTTACATCCTGTATTATACGCCAGAGCTGCACTCACTATTCTGCTGGTGCAGTCACTGTGCACATACATTACATTACTGATCCTGAGTTACACCCTGTATTATACTCCAGAGCTGCATTCACTATTCTGCTGGTACAGTCACTGTGCACACACATTACATAACTGATCCTGAGTTACCTCCTGTATTATACTCCAGAGCTGCACTCACTATTCTGCTGGTGCAGTCAATGTGTACATACATTACATTACTGATCCTGAGCATCCTGTATTATACTCCAGAGCTGCACTCACTATTCTGCTGGTGCAGTCACTGTGTATGTACATTACATTACTGATCCTGAGTTACCTCCTGTAGATCTTTTATTATAAAAATGGAAAACATAACAATAATAATAGCAGAAAACATAACAAAAATATTAGCCAGAAAATAAACAGTATACTGAACACTGGTCCAGCCGCTCATTCTCTCCTCTCGCACATATTATACAGTATATACAGAATAATAACTACTTTGACCTTCTGGTCCGGTCACCAAACAAAAATAATAATAACAAATAAAATAAACAGTGGCAAACAAAAACTATATACATGGACTTTTTTTTTTTTTTTTTTAAATAAAATTACACAAATATATACAATACTAAGCTATCCTTCATTCCCAACCCCCCGCACTGACCTGAGAGCTGGTCCTGCGTCTCATGCCTCAGTCCAGGTCCAACGTCCATAGGCCAGATCAGGCAGTGCCAGTTTTCCTCCAAACAACCCAGTGTCCTATAGTCCCACAAGATAATCCCACCTCCCCCCTTTTCCCACCACCCAACCTAACACCTACACCCAATTCCATATCCCTATATACAATATATACATTATATACAGCAGCACACACCACAATAATTACAAATCACGAAGCCCAAGTTCGGCGCCTGCAGCCCTACATCACTGTATAATGATCAAACAAAACAAAAATCTACAGTGTCAGTAGCAGCCCACCACCAGGAAAGGAGATGACCAGACTAGGGCACACTGAAAGAAAAGCCCCTCCAGAGGAGAGCGGCCCTCCGTGCGCCCAGTCTCCCATACTCCAGAGAGCGCACCTTCACCAGGTCACCGAGTATGGTCCTAAACACATCTTCCACTGGGAGGATTTTTCGTTGCGTCGATACTAAGCACCGTGCGTTCCACGTGTGATACCTAACCACTGCGCTAACTAGAAATAAGGTGCAGCGGTCCCGACCACCAAGGTCTCCGAATGCTCCATAGGCCCATTCCGCATAGGAGAGACCGGCCAGCCGAGACCAGCCAATGAAGGCGCCCACCCTGTTGTACACCTCTGTGTTGAAGGGACAATGAAGCTGGAAGTGGTCCATGCTTTCCAGCAAGGTACCACAATGCTCCCGAGGACAATTCCTGTCCTCAGAGCTCCTACACTTCAGATTGTCCCTCACACACAGTTTCCCATGGAAACAGCGCCAAGCCAAGTCCCAAAACTTCGAGGGGATCCTGATGGAATTCAAAAGATGCAAACCCACCCCAAGATCCCGACTTGGGCAGTCCCTGAGCGCCAGAGGCCTCTGGAAATGGGTCAACAGAACCCTATTGTCAAGGAGTTTCCTTGGCAGAGTCTTGATCTCCCACATTCCCAGACCCCACCGACGAATTACCTTCAGAACCAAGGTAGCGTAAGCCGGAAGATGTCCATGCGGTGTGCGAAGATCCTTCACTTGCCCTCCTGTCTCCCATTCCTGGAAGAAAGGCTGAAACCATCCCCTACAGGAGAATACCCACGGAGGAGCCCTCTCTTTCCAGAGGTTTGTGATATTGATCTTAATGAAGGTATCCACAAGGAATACCACAGGGTTGACCATACCCAACCCTCCTAGTCTCCTCGTACGGTAAGTAACCTCCCTCTTGACCAGGTTCAGTCTATTCCCCCATAACAGTTGGAAGAACAAACTGTAGACCCGAGTCCAGAGAGATTCCGGCAAGATGCATACACTGCCCAGATAAATCAGTAAAGGGAGCAGGTAAGTTTTGATCAGGTTTACCCTTTCCCTTAGGGTCAAAGACCAACCCTTCCATTGGTTCACCTTCTGAGTGGCGATCTCTAGCCTGCTGTCCCAATTTTGTTTGGGGTAATCCCCCTGGCCAAATTCGATGCCAAGGACTTTTGCAGAGACTTTGGGTCCTGGAAGGGTGTCCGGGAGATCAAAACCAGGATCTCCTCCTCCCAGCCAGAGACTCTCACACTAATCCCGATTGATCTTGGACCCGGATGCCTCCGAGTAGCGATCTACCTCTGACATCAGCCACCCCGCCTCCTCATGAGAGGAAGCAAACACAGTGACATCATCGGCATACGCCACCACCCTCAGAGTGGCTTCCGGTGCTGCCCGGTCTATCCCGATCCCGGCCAACGGTCCACGCTCCACCCTCCTAAGAAGAGGGTCAATCGCAAACACGTACAGCAGCGGGCTCAAGGGACAACCCTGGCGAACACCGGACCCAACCTCAAAAGAGCTGCCAATCCAACCATTCACAAGTGGGAAACTCTCTGCCCCACTGTACAAGGTCTTAAGCCAATCAACAAACCCCCCGGGCAGGCCATATCTCAGAAGGACGGACCAGAGGTACTCATGATTAACCCGATCAAACGCTTTTGCCTGGTCCAGTGACAGCATGTACCCCTTCCAGTGACCAGCCCTACCCTGCTCCACTGCCTCTCGGACACTGAGCACAGCACTAAATGTGCTGCGGCCTGGAACAGAGCAATGCTGGGCCCCCGAAAGGAGTCGGGGTGCAAATTTCACCAGCCGATTAAACAGCACCTTTGCCAGAACCTTCCTGTCTGCATTGAGAAGCGCTATGGGACGCCAGTTCTCAATGCAAGACGGGTCCTTACCTTTTGACAAGATGATCAGAGCAGACCTCCTCATTGACTTCGGCAGAGTGCCCGAGGAAAGACACTCATTGAATACCTCAGTCAAGAGGGGAACCAAAACGTCCTTAAAGGTCTTATAGAATTCAGATGTTAAGCCATCTGGACCAGGCGATTTTTTTGGGGGCAAGCCCTTCAATCGCCAACTGAACTTCCTCTTCACTGATCATTTCTGTCAAAATGTCAAGAGAGGGGTCTACCCCTGGTTCGGGGACAGCTTCAGCCAGGAAAGCCGACATCTCATCCCAATCAAGATCCCTCTTCCCCAAGAGGTGCGAGTAGAAGGATCTGACAACCTCCAGGATCCCTGATCTGGATCGCCTCAGGGACCCCGTAGTGTCGACCAGTCCTGTAACCACTTTACTATTCACTGACATCCTGCAGTTTCTGTAAGGGTCGGGCAAGCGGTACTTCCCGTAATCCCTCTCAAAAACCAAAGATGCGTGTCTATCGTACTGACACCTCATAAGCAAAGATTTCACTCTGGAGATCTCCTCGCGGCTACCTCCAGTTGAGACAAGATGCTCGAGTTTCCTCCTCAGACCCTGATACAGACGGTACCTGCTCAGACTCCTGAGGCTCGAGAGCTGGCGGAAGAATCTCACCACCCTTTCCTTAAACATCTCCCACCACTCTGACTTACTACTACAAAGATCCAGTAATGGTACCTGGCTCTGAAGAAATTCCTCAAAGGACTGTCTTATCTCCGCTTCTTCCAAGAGAGACGAATTGAGCGTCCAAAAGCCTCTTCCCATCCGGAGGGTTTCTGTAACATTCAGAGAAAACAAAATTAAACAGTGGTCGGAGAACTCCACCTCAACAACAGACACTGCTGAAGAGACAGCTTCCTCCTTTAAATAAAACCTATCTATTCTGGACCTACAGTTACCTCTATGATAGGTGAACCCCTCGTGGCCTGGGGTGTGCCGAATGTGGACATCCACCAGGCGAGCCTCACTAGCTATACTATTAAGGGCAACGCTATCATAAGTCAGCTTGTCTCTGGAACCTCCTCTATCTCGGGGCCTCGTAACAGCATTGAAGTCCCCTCCAAAGACAACCTGCCGACTTGTAAAAAGGTAGGGCTTGATCCTCATAAAGAGACACTTCCGGTCCCACTTAGATTGGGGACCATAAATGTTGATGAGCCGGAGCTCTTGTCCCTTCATGAGGACATCTAAGATCAGGCACCTCCCCATTTCTAACTCAATAACCCGTCGGCATTCCACCGGTGCGGTAAAAAGGACCGCCACTCCGCTATACGGCTCGGCCGCAAGAGACCAATAGGAGGGCCCGAGTCTCCACTCCCTCTTAGCTTTAAACACATCTGCCATGTTTGGCAGCCTGGTCTCTTGCAAAAAGAAAATGTCAGCTTCAACCAAAAAAATCAAAGGCCGCAAATCTAGCTGTATTTGACTTTATGCTGGCGACATTAATGGACGCCAGCGTCAACGGAGTGGGTACCGCCATTACTGGTGATTGAGTTAGATGGCTTTCTTTTTCCCACTCCCCTTATCCTCTGCCTCAGAGGAGGAATCCTTCCCCCTCTTTAATGACAATGAGGTATCCATTCCCACGTGTTTTTTATTTTTTTCCTCCTTATCTGCGGACTCTGGGCCAGTCCCTCCCTCCAAGGATCTTACATTCCCATTAGGAGGAGACTCGGCGTCCCCTGTGAGCCAGAACCTCACCCTCAGCTTCCTCCTCAGAGGAAGAGATGTTTTCAAGGGCTTGGAACCGGTTAGAAAAACCAACCAGAGGGGAGTCGGTTTTTCTTTCCTTAGGTACCTTGGTCAGAGCGGGAGAAGATTTTTTTATCTCCCTTCTTTCTCTTATTTTTGGTGCCGAGCTTACGCTTGTCCTCTAGCCACTGCCTATTATCCTCATCCATACTTTCATAATGGGAGGACTCTGAGGCAGTGGCACTTTCCTCCCTGTGGATCCTCCTGACCTCCTCATCCAACTCATCATCCCTTGGGGCCTCAGCAGCAAGACTGGCGTCCAGGACAGGGGCCGCCCCAGTAACACGAGGCTCGCCCAGCTCCCTATCCTGTCTGCGCTTGTCTAGACGCACTGGCGGACACAGACCGAAGTGGGCCCCTGTGCAAGAACAAAGTAGGGGCCCTTTCCAGCCCAAGGGCTCCTAACAATGCAAAATTGCACCTGCTTTGGAGGTAGAAATGGGCCCCTTACCTCTTGGGCCCCTGTGCGGCTGCACAGGTTGCACCAATGATATGTCCGCCCCTGTCTAGACGCCTTAGCTGTGCAGGCGTCTTTTTATTGCTTTTCTTCCTTGGCCCCTCAGCTCCCTCACCCCTGCTAGTCCCTTCCCCAGCAGAATCAGCCTCACGGTTTTCTCCCACCGGGGTCACGACTGCGTTAGCGAAGGAGCGAGGACAACGGCTGAATGGGTGACCTAACTCACCACACAGGTGACACCTAATCTCCACACAAGATGCAGCAAGATGGCCGATATCCCCACACAATGCACACTTCTACACAGTGCAGTTTGCGCTGCAGTGTGTGGGGTCACCACACTTGTGACAGAGCTTCAGTTGCCCCTGGTAGAAGACCAGGATACGATCCCTACCCAGGAAGGCAGATGATGGTACAGTGGGGCAAAAAAGTATTTAGTCAGTCAGCAATAGTGCAAGTTCCACCACTTAAAAAGATGAGAGGCATCTGTAATTTACATCATAGGTAGACCTCAACTATGGGAGACAAACTGAGAAAAAAAAATCCAGAAAATCACATTGTCTGTTTTTTTAACATTTTATTTGCATATTATGGTGAAAAATAAGTATTTGGTCAGAAACAAAATTTCATCTCAATACTTTGTAATATATCCTTTGTTAGCAATGACAGAGGTCAAACGTTTTCTGTAAGTCTTCACAAGGTTGCCACACACTGTTGTTGGTATGTTGGCCCATTCCTCCATGCAGATCTCCTCTAGAGCAGTGATGTTTTTGGCTTTTCGCTTGGCAACACGGACTTTCAACTCCCTCCAAAGGTTTTCTATAGGGTTGAGATCTGGAGACTGGCTAGGCCACTCCAGGACCTTGAAATGCTTCTTACGAAGCCACTCCTTCGTTGCCCTGGCGGTGTGCTTTGGATCATTGTCATGTTGAAAGACCCAGCCACGTTTCATCTTCAATGCCCTTGCTGATGGAAGGAGGTTTGCACTCAAAATCTCACGATACATGGCCCCATTCATTCTTTCATGTACCCGGATCAGTCGTCCTGGCCCCTTTGCAGAGAAACAGCCCCAAAGCATGATGTTTCCACCACCATGCTTTACAGTAGGTATGGTGTTTGATGGATGCAACTCAGTATTCTTTTTCCTCCAAACACGACAAGTTGTGTTTCTAACAAACAGTTCCAGTTTGGTTTCATCAGACCATAGGACATTCTCCCAAAACTCCTCTGGATCATCCAAATGCTCTCTAGCAAACTTCAGACGGGCCCGGACATGTACTGGCTTAAGCAGTGGGACATGTCTGGCACTGCAGGATCTGAGTCCATGGTGGCGTAGTGTGTTACTTATGGTAGGCCTTGTTACATTGGTCCCAGCTCTCTGCAGTTCATTCACTAGGTCCCCCTGCGTGGTTCTGGGATTTTTGCTCACCGTTCTTGTGATCATTCTGACCCCACGGGGTGGGATTTTGCGTGGAGTCCCAGATCGAGGGAGATTATCAGTGGTCTTGTATGTCTTCCATTTTCTAATTATTGCTCCCACTGTTGATTTCTTCACTCCAAGCTGGTTGGCTATTGCAGATTCAGTCTTCCCAGCCTGGTGCATGGCTACAAATTTGTTTCTGGTGTCCTTTGACAGCTCTTTGGTCTTCACCATAGTGGAGTTTGGAGTCAGACTGTTTGAGGGTGTGCACAGGTGTCTTTTTATACTGATAACAAGTTTAAACAGGTTCCATTACTACAGGTAATGAGTGGAGGAAAGAGGAGACTCTTAAAGAAGAAGTTACAGGTCTGTGAGAGCCAGAAATCTTGATTGTTTGTTTCTGACCAAATACTTATTTTCCACCATAATATGCAAATAAAATGTTAAAAAAACAGACAATGTGATTTTCTGGATTTTTTTTTCTCAGTTTGTCTCCCATAGTTGAGGTCTACCTATGATGTAAATTACAGACGCCTCTCATCTTTTTAAGTGGTGGAACTTGCACTATTGCTGACTGACTAAATACTTTTTTGCCCCACTGTATGTGGGCAACCGTACCACCTGAACGCTTAAGTTTTACCATAAACGTCCAGGCCCCTGACCAGATACCAAACTCGTCACGGTTTTTCTTTGGCATTTCTACCACCTCTCCATACCGGCCAAGCCACGTCATGATGTCATAACAAGAAAGTGACTCGTTACAAGTCATCACGGTCACCTTCTTGACTTGGTTTTGGCGAGACACCACCTGAACGGCAAAGTCTCGCCAGCCGGGCTCATTTTTTGTCAACTCATAGTTCGACCAGAAGAGCTCAAGCCCCTCCGGCCGAACAAAGCTGACATCAAAATTAGGTGTGGAATAGGGATGTATCAAGGCGTAGATGTCAATCGCACTGAAGCCCATCCTCAGCAGGAGCTCCACAACTTTAGACCTTGGAGGACATGCATCACTGCCCCTCCACTGAAGACGGACCACATTACTACGCACACTACCCAGCCCGGCTGTTGGGAGGGACCACACTGTATCCCCCCCTCTTTGCTCTCGGAAGGCCCCGAGGCCATGCCTCTCTATCCAGAAGGATAGATCAACCTCTCGACCCTCTACTATTAGTGATCTCTCTCCCCTCTTTAGAGCCTCCAGGAGACGCCGTTGCAACATGCCGTCCCCAGAGCCCGGAGACGAGGAGGAGGCCCTATTTCCCCCGGAGGTGACAGTGGCATAACTCCTGACAGGCGCTGCCACCACCGGGGGGGGGGGCAACCGGACCAGTGACCACATCCACACCAACAGCATTACCATTACCCACCTCCATAACCCCCTCACCCTCTACCAAACCAGCAACCACACCACTAGACAAAGAGTTTTCCTCATCCATACCCACCACCACATTCACTCCTGCTGGACCAGTGACAACAGGGGGTGACACTTTGGCCTCCGCATCATCAGGCACAAGGGGCTGAGTCTCCTCCACAGAACTGGAGGTGACCTCACCCCTGGTTTTATGTGTGCCCTCCGCATCATCAGTTGATATTTTCCGTTGCTTCATGGTTGCTACCAGGCGTCGTTGATCTTTAGCTGCTGTGGGGCACCGCTGATCCTTAGCATCAGGATCTTGTTGACCAGCGGCACCAACACAAAATAGGACTTTGGGAAGACCGGAACTCCCAGCCCCGGTAACCCCCTCACACTGCCGCCGCCCCTCAACTAAGTGATCAGCGGCAACAGTATTCAGGGACACCGAGGCCACCGGAGCTGCCCCCGAGACCGGGCCGCTCCCCCCTCCCACTGAGGAGCGGACCACAGTATCGTGGCCTGATCGCATGCCCGCCGCCGGGCCGCCCTCACTGTCCAGCCTTTCGGCTGATGCACCTGCTGCTACGTCCCCGCTACTACAAGCAGAGACGGAGCTCTGTAATCTCCCCGCGCCTTTGCACTGGATCCACAGCAGAACCCGGGCTGGGCTGGGCAACGGGGCTTATACAGCGAGCTGACCCTGCAGCCGACTCAGGGGGTACAGGGAGGGGGGCATATACATAGCTTACCACTTCCTGCAGCTTTGGCTTGGTGGTTTTCTTTGCCTTTTTCTTCTGGCCCCCAGGTGCCTCCTCTGGTAAATCATCACCAAGATGGAAGTTCTGAAGGCACACTGGGGACTCCAGCAGCTTGATCTCTGCCATTAGCGCCCCTCCCTGGCCGATGTCACCGTCCTCCCCAGAGCCAGCAGAACTGTGACGAGATGTCATTGTCGCCTGTCCAGCAGGGAGCTCGCTGCACGTGGCCTCTG
The DNA here is from genome assembly GCF_032444005.1 of Ranitomeya imitator. Classification (NCBI taxonomy): domain Eukaryota; kingdom Metazoa; phylum Chordata; class Amphibia; order Anura; family Dendrobatidae; genus Ranitomeya; species Ranitomeya imitator. The sequence continues at coordinate 573,278,508 of NC_091287.1, read as the reverse complement.
AGTGACTAAGAGGGCTGCCAGGTGGAGCTTTCTGCTGGTCATCATCATCATCATCATCATCCACCTGGCTCTCAGGCTGCAGCCCCATCTGCCTTTGCTCTCTGTTATCAGCCATTTCTCTGAATCGGTCTTCATTTATAAGCTTTTCTTTAAATGGTCCACTTTTTTCTCGAATAAATGCTTTTCTTACCTCCAGGTCATTAATTTCAAGCTTTAGCCTCTTTACCTCCGCCTGGAATTGTGTCTTCCTGGGTCTGGAGGCGCCTGCAGCTTTAGCGCTTGTGCAGCGCAGCTCCTCCCGGAGCCTTCTCAAGGTCTTGCTAGCATCTTCATACTCACGAATGTGGCTCATGACCCGGGAGGCATAGGTGGACACAGACTCCCGGGGTCTCTGCAGCGCCCAACCCTCCTCAGTGAGGTCGGCCTCACCTCTGTGAGCACTCAGCTTTCCTCCGGAAGGGCCGCCATCTTGCATGCTAGCAGGCTTCTCCTCCATGGAAGCCTTGCGGCTTCTCTGGGTCTCTGCAGACCTGGGGGGAGTAGGAGCCACATTGCTGCGACTCCTGGTGGAGCATCTCACCCCCGAATCCTCTGACGTGCAGGCTGGTTGCTGGTTCCTTCTGCCCCCCGCCAGCCTGGTCCGGGAAGCAGAAGCCTGGGACTTGGCTCCTTCACTCATCCCAGGAAACCCACTCCCTCCCTGGGTAAGAGAGAGAGCAGGTCCCCAGGTGGAGAGGTGGTGGTTCTCTGGAGCTCAGGAGCACACTGCAGGTTCAGCAGCGACCGCACCCACAATCAGCACAATGAGCAGCAGCTGAGCAGAGCTGCACCCACTATCCTGCTGGTGCAGTCACTGTGTACATACATTACATTACTGATCCTGAGTTACCTCCTGTATTATACCCCAGAGCTGCACTCACTATTCTGCTGGTGCAGTCACTGTTTACATACATTACATTACTGATCCTGAGTTACCTCCTGTATTATACTCCAGAGCTGCACTCACTATTCTGCTGGTGCAGTCACTGTGTATATACATTACATTACTGATCCTGAGTTACATCCTGTATTATACCTCAGAGGAGCACTCACTATTCTGCTGGTGCAGTTACTGTGTACCGTATTTTTTGGACTATAAGGCATACTTTTTTACTCCCAAAATGTGGAGGAAAATGGGGGGTGCGTCTTGTAGTCTGGATGTATCGGTTCTTGCTGTGGTGGGGGAGCGGTATCAAAGGAGCAGCGGGTCACAGAGGCAGGAGCCCTCGGCTCGGCTAACTCCTGTGTCCGCTGCTAAAGAGAAATTATATCAACTGCATTCCACGCCCATGGGCGTGGAGGGCAATGAATATTCATTTTATCCTGGCATCCTGGTATGATTGATTGGCCCAGGCCTAGAGGGTCAGAAGGTCTGAAGGGGCAGTGTGGTCTGAAGTACCAAAGCTCCTGGAAAGAGACGTACAGAAAGCCGAATATTGTTCAGTGAGCATGCAGGAGAGCGAAGCAAAGGAGAGTAACATCAGGGGAGATCAGCTAAGAAAAGGCTGCCTCCCTCTGGGGCGCAGAAAACCGGTAGCCAGACCACCGAGGTTGCAAGGACTCTACGACTTACATCAGAGACCGGCAGGACAGCTGAACTGTAAGTTAACTGTCCGCTTTAATACCCAGGAGACACAGTGACACCTATAGAGCCTGGGGTGTGCTAAAGTCCCTGTAAAAAGGCTCAAGTCACCAGTCATACGGGTTATGTCCTATCCTATATGGGGGACAGAGAGAACGACTGTGAGGACCTTATGTGAAGCCATAGGCAGTAAGGGACTACAACACCACCATGCTATAGGAAGGCTTTTAACTTTCACCTGGTAAAGGGGACTCTGAATTCACTTCCAAGCCGGCCGGACCCTGCCTGCCCTGTTATCTGGTGCCCTGGACTGAAGTCTTCAGTAAACCAGGTAAAGAGAGTGCAATCCTGTGTCCCCATTTTTTACTGCACCATTCACCATCATCCATCTACACACCAGGAGCCATGGGGATATACTTCACTTGTGGGAAGGTATACCATCTAGCTGCCATAACATGACCCCAGAGGACCCTTTAAAGCAGTGTCAGTCCCCACTGACCGAATACCACAGGTGGCATCACGAACATAAATTCTATTCACCTAATCCCTTTAAAGACTTTCCCCTTTTACATGGGCGCCCAGAGCCACGGACCGGGGCGCCACCGTGACATCCTCCTGTGAACACCACCGGACCCGGTACCGGGCACCCCACGGCCCTGGCGGGCGACTCATGAGCAGGTGGAGGCGGGGAGCAGGGTGAGTCTCACTCTCTCCGGTGATCCCATCTGCTGAGCCGTGTATCTAATCATCTGCTGTGTGATACTGACTGCTGAGCCGTGTATCTAATAATATCCTATTTGATACTGTCTCCTGAGCTGTATCTCATTCTTCGCTGTGTGTCCCTGTCTGGTGGGCACTGTGGTATCACCCCTTCTCGCTGTTGCAGGTTGGGTGGTCTTTGAGGTCGTCGCTTCTTCCGTTCTCTTCTTCTGACTGGGGGTGATGGATGAGCAGGCAGAAGGCGGCGGGCGGATGAGCAGGGTGAAGTGGAGGACGGATGAGCAGGGTGAGGCGGCGGGCGGACGAGCAGTGTGAGTCTCTCCGGTGAGAAGAGGCTTCAGGTGGCTCACTGTGGCTGCGGCTGGACTGGTATTGTGTGGCTGATGAGGGAAGGCTAGAGGTGACTGGGAGCCGCATCCAACAGGATCCAGGGGGAGGCTAGAGGTGACTGGGAGCCGCATCCAACAGGATCCAGGGGGAGGCTAGAGGTGACTGGGAGCCGCATCCAACAGGATCCAGGGGGAGGCTAGAGGTGACTGGGAGCCGCATCCAACAGGATCCAGGGGGAGGCTAGTGGTGACTGGGAGCCGCATCCAACAGGATCCAGGGGGAGGCTAGAGGTGACTGGGAGCCGCATCCAACAGGATCCAGGGGGAGGCTAGTGGTGACTGGGGGCTGCATCCAACAGGGTCCAGAGGGGGAGGCTAGTGGTGACTGGGGGCTGCATCCAGCAGGATCCAGGGGGAGGCTAGTGGTGACTGGGGGCCGCATCCAACAGGGTCCAGAGGGAGGCTAGTGGTGACTGGGGGCTGCATCCAGCAGGGTCCAGGGGGAGGCTAGTGGTGACTGAGGGCCGCATCCAGCAGGTTCCAGGGGGAGGCTAGTGGTGACTGGGGGCCGCATCCAGCAGGTTCCAGGGGGAGGCTAGTGGTGACTGGGGGCCGCATCCAGCAGGGTGCAGGGGGAGGCTAGTGGTGACTGGGGGCCACATCCAACAGGGTCCAGAGGGAGGCTAGTGGGGACTGGGGGCCGCATCCAGCAGGGTCCAGGGGGAGGCTAGTGGTGACTGGGGGCTGCATCCAACAGGGTCCAGAGAGAGGTTAGTGGTGACTGGGGGCTGCATCCAGCAGGGTCCAGGGGGAGGCTAGTGGTGACTGGGGGCTGCATCCAATAGGGTCCAGAGAGAGGTTAGTGGTGACTGGGGGCTGCATCCAGCAGGGTCCAGGGGGAGGCTAGTGGTGACTGGGGGCCGCATCCAGCAGGTTCCAGGGGGAGGCTAGTGGTGACTGGGGGCCGCATCCAGCAGGGTCCAGGGGGAGGCTAGTGGTGACTGGGGGCCGCATCCAACAGGGTCCAGAGGGAGGCTAGTAGTGACTGGGGGCCGCATCCAACAGGGTCCAGGGGGAGGCTAGTGGTGACTGGGAGCCGCATCCAGCAGGGTCCAGGGGGAGGTTAGTGGTGACTGGGGGCTGCATCCAGCAGGGTCCAGGGGGAGGCTAGTGGTGACTGAGGGCCGCATCCAGCAGGTTCCAGGGGGAGGCTAGTGGTGACTGGGGGCCGCATCCAGCAGGGTGCAGGGGGAGGCTAGTGGTGACTGGGGGCCGCATCCAACAGGGTCCAGGGGGAGGCTAGTGGACTGTATGAGCTCCTGGATGATCCTGAGCTGCTGCAAAACCAAATGTCCAATTAGAACATCGGGCAGCAGCTCAGGATCATCCAGTAGCTTGTAAGTTCTGATTGAGGTTTGGAGAGGGGGGTGGGGAATTTTTGAAGCAAGTTGGTATATATGATCGGGAAACATCTTTATTATTATGGCAGTGTCATTTTTGAAATGAGGCAATTGGTCTGCGCTCGCACAGCAGTGCATGGACTGGGCACCGATCTCCTGACCAGCATCCTCATACATGCTGTGAGGCTGCTGAGTTCAGGCCAGGAGACCCGCGGCCGGTCCATGCACCGCGGTCCAAGTGCAGACCGATATTCAGAAGTGGAGCATTTCCAACAGAGGGCGGCGGAACTGTGGAAGGTTCGAGGGGTGGAGGTGGAATTGGGGATGGGGCCTGGGCGGAGTTTCAAGGGGGCCCCAAAATTTTGGCAGAATTTAAAGGGGTCTGAATACTCTCCGTACCCACTGTACACATATATTTACTACATGCACACTCATTATATACATGCACGCTCATCACATGCACACTCATTGTATACGTGCACGCTCACCACTTGCACACTCATTGTATACGTGCTGTGATGCAGTGACCCCTGTGGCAGCTAGGGGGCGCTGTGTGTGCTCTTTGGGATGTGCATGGAGGCATATCTATTGTGATAATCATGGTGAAACAGTGACTGGCTGTGTTAAGTGGCCGATATGTGTCGCAGAGGGAGTCTACGTGGTAAGTGTGATGCAATGTTGTTGTTCTGGGACCTGTAGTCCCTCAAGAGTGTGTATATGTATGGTGTAGTTGTAAGGGAGACTTAAGGTACCGTCACACTGAGCGACGCTGCAGCGATACCGACAACGATCCGGATCGCTGCAGCGTCGCTGTTTGGTCGCTGGAGAGCTGTCACACAGACCGCTCTCCAGCGACCAACGATGCCGGTAACCAGGGTAAACATCGGGTAACTAAGCGCAGGGCCGCGCTTAGAAACCCGATGTTTACCCTGGTTACCATCCTAAAAGTAAAAAAAACAAACACTACATACTTACCTACAGCCGTCTGTCCTCCAGCGCTGTGCTCTGCACTCCTCCTGTACTGACTGTGAGCACAGCGGCCGGAAAGCAGAGCGGTAACGTCACCGCTCTGCTTTCCGGCTGACCGACGCTCACAGCCAGTACAGGAGGAGTGCAGAGCACAGCGCTGGAGGACAGACGGCTGTAGGTAAGTATGTAGTGTTTGTTTTTTTTACTTTTAGGATGGTAACCAGGGTAAACATCGGGTTACTAAGCGCGGCCCTGCGCTTAGTTACCCGATGTTTACCCTGGTTACCAGTGAAGACATCGCTGAATCGGTGTCACACACGCCGATTCAACGATGTCTGAGGGGAGTCCAGCGACCAAATAAAGTTCTGGACTTTCTTCCCCGACCAGCGACAGCACAGCAGGGGCCTGATCGCTGCTGCCTGTCACACTGGACGATATCGCTAGCCAGGACGCTGCAACGTCACGGATTGCTAGTGATATCGTCTAGTGTGACGGTACCTTTACTAGGCTAGTTGTATGAGATGGGTGGGACAAACTAGCCACACATCCACAGTCACACCCAGGGGAGTGGTTAAGGGTATATAATGTGACCAGGGTGTGGGTCACATGGTCCTGTGTGGTTCCAGTGGAAGGTCCTGGAGAGCCTGTGTGTTGGGAGGTCCTGGGAGTAGGACCGGATCCCTAAATAGCACACCGAACCACCTGTGTTGGATTTCCTGGGAGTAGGAGTCCTGAAGAGCACGTGGTGGGGCTTTGGACTTGCTAGTGGCCTGGGGTGTTGGTCTGACGTCCTGAATAGCACCTGGACAGGTCATATGCCTGGGGTATTGGACTTCACCACTATGACAGCGTTCAATGACAGCCCTGATGTCTCCCACCATTGTATCCATTTAGTCTCTTGTCGGATTCTGTCGCCTTGTCAATTATTATGGCGACCCAGCACGTATCTCTAATATATAGGGACTTTTTGTAAATATTATTTTTGTAAATATTATTTTTGTATTATATTATGTGTTCATGTTTTGTGATACCTTGTACTTTTCTGTTTATGTTTCAGTAAGGTTTGAGAAAGACCCTGTGGGTCGAAACGTTACCTTGAAACACTGCGGTGATACCTTTGTTTTGGTGTTTGTAATAAAGAAACCACGTTTTTTGGCTAAAAAAAAATCTGAAAACCTCTTCTTTGAGTGTGACTGTTGTTGTACAGGACTATATTCTGGAGTATCCCTCCATGTTCAGTCTGCACCACCATTAGCGAGAGTGCACGTCTTGTTCTTTACTACTGGGGTATTGGACTGACGTCCTGAATAGTACCTGGACAGGTTATATGCCTGGGGTGTTGGACGAGGTCCTGAATAGCACCTGGACAGGTCACATGGGCGGTTCATGTGAGGAGGAGATGCCAGTGTGTTGGATTTCCTGGGAGTAGGAATCCTGAATAGCACACTGGGCAACCTGTGTTGGAAGACCTGGGAGGAGGCTTCCTGAAGAGCACATGCTGGTGTGTTGGGAGGTCCTGGGACTAGGACAGGATCCCTGAATAGCGCACAGTGACTGTGGTTCTGGATGGTCTATGTTGGGGGAAGCTACCGTCCTTCAGTGGCTCTGGACTGACTGATGTGTGCCGGCCAGGCAAGTTGGTGAACCCCATAAGGCAGCTTTCCCGTAGGAGTGGACAAGGAGTCAGCAGGTGGAGCAGGAGCTCCCGTCAGGTACCTATACAGACTGTTGGTGCTTATGATGTTCCATCAACTGTGTGGTCTTCCACGGTGACTGGACGGAGTGAGGTTCGGCGTGTTTAGAGACCGCGACCCAGTGTCATATGCGCTGTATGTGACTTGGGACATTGGTGAAGTGTACGGCGTACAGACACCCATGGTAACTGGGTGAAGTGAGAGGCCCAGCATGTTTAGTGTCCGTGAGACAAAGCCGTAAATGAAGTGTTTAAAACAAAGCTGCAAGTTATTATCACCAGTTGGTGCCTATTGTGTTTGATGAAATGTATAATGTGAACTGTGCATAACCCGGTTTATGACGCATTAATAAACTGTATAGACTGTGTTTAAGCGAAAAATCGTGCCTGACTACGTTAATCCCGTGTCAAGCGAGTGTCCCCCAATACACTTAGTGAGAGCAATCTTACAGTGCACGCTCACCACATGCACACTCATTGTATACGTGCACGCTCACGATGTCCATATTGAGGCGGGCACAAGTGGGTTCAGCCTATAGACATTTTCCAGTGAGATTATGTTCTGACCTTGCAAACTTGCAGCAGATTTTTCACAGTGAATTTAGGCCGGTTTCAGATTTGCGGTTGTGTCCGCAGCGTCTTCTCCGCAACCGCAAACGCATGCCAATGCATGCTTACGCATTACGGCAAAAAAAATGCTGCGTTTGCATGCGTTTTTACATGCGTTTGCGCTTTTAATGCGCATGCGTTTGATATTTCCAGGGGGCATGTCTCAATGGGCGTGCCTAAATCAGTTCCTGGACATGCGCAGTCCGAAGTACGCAAGCGCATTGAACGCATGCATACGCAAAGACATGCGTACACATGCGTTCCCACAGACACTAATGTATTTAACGCACTCATCTGCATGCACATATTTGACAGAAATTTGCAATATGGTGCATTAGCCGCACCCGCGAAAAGACGCATGCGTAAGCAAACGCATGCAAACGCACGAACCTGTGTCTACAATGTAAAAGATATGAAATGAAGACGCATGCGGATGTATGCATCAGAAACGCTGCGGACACAACCGCAAATGTGAAACTGGCCTTAACCCTTTGCACTGCACATGTGGATTCCCTGGAGGAACGACGTTCTGTGCAGATTTTCTCCTGCAGTTTTTTCTTTTTTACTTTGGAGATTTCACAGCACTTTTCAACCTCAATCTGTGAAGGAGACATCAGTAATGGAGGAGAGAGAGGCGGCAGCAGTCCTCTCCCCGGGGCATAGAGGGTTAATGCCAGGAGCATCACCAGGGATCACCCATCACCTCTTTGTGACTGTTGCTTAGCAACCAGCGATGTCGGTGACTTGTCACAGCCACAAATTACCGGGTGCCAACATCCACATCCAGACTTGTGACCTCGATGACCGCGCGCAACCACCCCAGACATGCAGCGGGTTGTGTCAGTGTGCAGAGAAGCTGTCCGGGGGTATTCAAGGTTGTCAGGGGCAGAATGTGGTGTCAGGGGGTATCAGTAGGTGTCAGGGATCCTCAAAATGTGTAGGGGAGTGACCCATGATGTCAGAAGGTGTCAGAAGGTGTCAGGGCGCGTAAGCTGGTGTCAGGGGTCATCAGTAGGTGTTACTGGGTGACAGAGGGTGTCAGAAATGTCAGTGGACTGCAGGGTGTGTCACTAGGTGTCAGGAGGTCATCAGTAGGTGTTAGGGTGTGACAGGGGGTGTCAGGGGACAGTAGGGGGTGTTAGGGGCAACAAGGGGTGTCAGTAGGTGTCAGGGGTCATCAGTAGGTGTTAGGGGGTGACAGAGGGTGTCAGAAGGAGTCAGGGGGTGTCAGAAGGTGTCGGGACTGCAGGGGGTGTTAGGGGCAACAAGGGGTGTCAGTAGGTGTCAGGGGTCATCAGTAGGTGTTACGGGGCGACAGAGGGTGTCAGAAATGTCAGGGGACTGCAGGGGGTATTGGGGTCATCAGTAGTTGTTAGGGGACAGCAGGGGGTGTCAGAAGGTGTCAGGGGCAACAGGGGGTGTCAGAAGGTGTCAGGGGACAGCAGGGGGTGTCAGTAGGTATCAGGGGTCATCACTAGGTGTTAGGTGGTGACAGAGGGTGTCAGGTGTCAGGGGACTTCAGGGGAGTCAGGGGGTGTCAGAAGGTGTCGGGACTGCAGGGGGTGTTAGGGGCAACAAGGGGTGTCAGTAGGTGTCAGGGGTCATCAGTAGGTGTTATGGGGCGACAGAGGGTGTCAGAAATGTCAGGGGACTGCAGGGGGTATTGGGGTCATCAGTAGTTGTTAGGGGACAGAAGGGGGTGTCAGTAGGTATCAGGGTTCATCAGTAGGTCTTAGTGGGTGACAGAAGGTGCCAGGGGACAGCACAGTAGGTGTTAGGGGCGACAGGGGGAGTCAGAAGGTGTTAGGGGACTGCAGGGGGTGTCAGAAGGTGTCAGGGGATTGCAGGGGGTGTCGGGGTCATCAGAAGGTGTTGGAGGGTGAGGGTTTGGCTGCATGGACTTCTCCAGAGACAATGTCTGCATACATGACACACATGACAATGAGGAGATTACTGACAACCACAAGTGACGAGGCGGCCATTCACGTAGGATATATAGGACAGGGTCCAGGGTTGCACTCGGCTCTTAGTGACCAGGCAGAGGAGTCATGGAGTGCTCTGGCCCTTCATACCAAGAATCATGTGGGTGCAATAACTGCATCTGGCTGCAGAAAGAGGACACAGAAGACCTTCCTGATACTGAGCAAACCACTGCCACTGGTATTCACCCAGCCACTACCCTAGACCACCATAGAACCAAGTCCAAATCTCCCACTATCACCCTAGACTAACAAATGACCGGAAAAAGATGTCCACACAACCCTAGGACACCAGGGAACTTATCATTAGTTTCTAGTCTACCTTAGGCTACCAGAGACACTCACAATAACCTCCCTACTACCTTAGACCACCATATAATCTGTCAATAACCTCTAAACTACCCAAGACCACCAGGGAACCTGGCAGTTAACTAATACTATTCTACATCAACATGGAGCATAGCACAAATCTCCCTCCTAACATAGGCCATCATGGAACCTGAGCTCTGCACAACATGAGGCTGTCAGGGAGCCTGGCATTACCATCCAAGGCAAACTGGCCACGTGACATTAATGTCCACACTGCCCTAGACCACGAGGGAAGCTGGCATTAATCTGGTTTTATCTTCACCACTTCTCTAGACCACCAGGGTATCTGGTATTATCTTTACCACTACTGTAGACGACCAGGGTATCTGGTATTATCTTTACCACTACTCTAGACCACCAAGTAAACTGGTATCTTCACCACTTCTCTAGATCACTGTCACACTGGATGAAGGATAAGAGGGAGGGGGAAGCCCAAACACTCGAGAAGTAGCGAGTGAAGACCCCTATGCAGATCTAAAATCACCCCGTCTGCCCTAACCTTCCTTATATAGGTTCCGCACCTATCGCCAAGCAGGAACCTAATCTCTGCCTGACTCTAGTGGGCCCTGGTTAGGGAGGGGATGGGGTAGGCACTAGTCAGTCCCCACTACAACTAAAGACAGAAAGGGTGGAGGAACGAGGGGGACACTTAGCTTGAGAAAACCGCCGAGATGTCATGCCAGCTACCCTCCAAGGGTCATCAGGGAAAGACACTAAGCAACTGTTAGCTCTTACTTGTCTCTAGTTGGAAATACTAACACCCGTACCGTGCTGCAGCAATTGAATGTATTTAAACCTTCAGCACAGGTGTGTGATTAGCAGTAGAAGGTGGAGGTAACTGTTGGGTCCTAGAGGGAAAAGGATATCACTTCATAACAGAAATGCAAAAATCAAAAAGGTGTTTGAGCTGAACGCAAAGACCTTCTACAGCCGGATCAAGAACGACTCTCTGTCACACCTGACACACCCGTGAAAACCACCAGGGAATCTGGTATTATCTTCACCACTCTAGACCACCAGGGATGAGCCATGTAGATGTTTTTTTCTGCTGGTCAGATCCTCCTATATCCTGGTGTCAGTCTCTCCTGCTGGTCATTCTCTCCGGCTACTTTCTGCAGATCTGTTGTAGTGCAGACATGACCGCGTTTTCCTGCAGGAGCCGCACGTGTCTAGGACTTTCATCTTCACGCTCCCCATCAGGTTTACAGTTTCTTATAACTTAAAGGCGCTTGCTGCCCACTGCAAAGCATCAAGGTCTGACATCTTAGGATGCCCCGCAGGGTTGTATTGCAGGATCGGGTTGTCTTGTGCTGCTGAGGCCGCAATGTCGCCGCTTTCCTCCTCAAGGCGACATTTCATCTTATAAGTTAAATGTCTGCAGCTTGTGTCATTCATTCCTTTGCCATCAGCTCATCCCCAGTGTCTATATATCAGCGGCAGCCGCTGCAATCTCTTCCCTCTCAGCTGCTGCGGGAGCGCGATAGGGGCCGCAAGAAAATGATCTGCAGAATATTTCATGTCTGTCGGCAGAAGATTTGTTCTTGGATGATGGATGTAAGACTGTTCATATTATTCGTATCACGGTGTAAAGAATGAAAGGCAGAACATGTGAAAATGTTGGATTAGAAAAGATGCAGAAGAAGACGATAGAATTAGCGGAATGTTCCCCCATAGCATAGAACATAGCAAGAAGTTAGGAGGTCCACAATGTGTCCTCCATAACATAGAACATAGCGAGAACTAAGGACACAATTTGTCCCCCATAACATAGAACATAGCGAGAACTAAGGACACAATGTGTCCCCCATCACATCGAACAGAGTGAAAACTTAGGAGAAACACAATGCGTCCCCCATCACATAGAACATAGCGAGAACTTAGGAGGAACACAATGTGTCCATCACATAGAACATAATGACAACTGAGGAGAAACACAAGGTGTCCCCATCACATAGAATATAGGGAGAACTGTGGAGGAACACAATGTGTCCACCATCACATAGAACATAGGGAGAACTGAGGAGGAACACAATGTGTCCTCCATAACTTGGAACATAGCGAGAATAGAGGAGAAACACAATGTTTCCACCATCACATAGAACATAGGGAGAACTGAGAAGGAACACAATGTGTCCTCCATAACTTGGAACATAGCGAGAATAGAGGAGAAACACAATGTTTCCGCCATCACATAGAATATAGGGTGAACTGAGGAGGAACACAATGTGTCCATTATCACATAGAACAAAGGGAGAACTGAGAAGGAACACAATATGTCCACCATCACATATAACATAGGGAGAGGCCTCATGGAAGTAACAAATCTAATCTTTCAGTTGGCAGAACAACACCTGTCATCCCTGATGGCACTACACATCAGGGGCATAGAAAACACACAAGCAGACTTATTGAGTCGCAGAGGCCTGAAACAGGGAGAATTGTCCCTAAACCCCCAGGTATTCCAACAAATAGTTCAAGCCTGGGGCACACCAGAAATAGACTTGTTTGCCAACTCACACAACAAAAAAGTCAAAAGGTTCTTCTCCTTAAATCCAAGAGAACATCCTTTTACAGTAGATGCCCTACTGATACCCTGGAAGTTCTCTCTGGCCTGCGCATTTTCCCCGATAGTGATGATTCCAGCTGTGTTCCGGAAGATCAGAGAGGATAGAGCGAAAATAATCCTCATAGCTCCATTTTGGCCAAGGAGACCATGGTTCTCCCTTCTAAGGCAGATGTCGTTAACAGACCCATTGATTCTGCCGGAAGTTCCGGACCTGCTAACCCAGGGGCCAGTGACCCACTTTCAGGTGAAGGGCCTCCATCTGGCAGCCTGGAATTTGAGAGGGCGTTACTAAGTCAGCAAGGATTCTCACCAGGGTTAATCTCCACCCTATTGAAAAGCAAAAAGCCTGTAACTTCTAGGATCTATGGTAGGACATGGAAAACATTTCTTAACTTCCTGGGTGAACCATTGGGGGAGGTGGCTCCAGTTGGTCCCATCCTAGAATTTCTGCAAGCAGGATTACATCTTGGGTTAGCAACCAGCACCCTTAAGGCTCAGGTTTCAACCTTGGGGGCCCTATATAACTGTAATCTTGCCTCAAATAGATGGGTTTCACGGTTCATAAAATCTTGTAGTAGATCTCGACCTCATTATCCCAAAAATCCCTCCTTGGGATCTAAATTTAGTCTTAGAAGCCCTAACTAAAGATCCTTTTGAGCCCCTACAGGAGTTATCACCTAAGTTACTTACCTTTAAAACAGTTCTACTGGTAGCCTTAACATCAGCGCGTAGGGTAGGTGATTTACAGGCCCTGCCAATATGCCCTCCTTATACTCAGGTTTTTGATGACAGGATCGTTCTAAGACCGGACCCGGCTTATCTCCCCAAGGTGGTTCAAAAGTTCCATAGGAGTCAAGAAATTACTTTACCATCATTCTGTAATAATCCTAGCAATCCGGGGGAACAAAAGTTCAACATGCTAGATGTAAGAAGATTTATGTTACAGTACATATCTATAACTAGTCAGTGGAGGAAAGACCAAAGCCTATTCATAGCCTTTCAGGGTAGCAAAAGAGGGTGCGGGGTAGCTAAAAGTACTATTGCTAGATGGATCAGGGAGGCCATTAGTTTATCCTACTCTGCGAGTGGCACTCCGGTTCCTGAAGGCATCAAGGCTCACTCCACCAGAGCCATGGCTACCTCCTGGGCAGAAAAGGCTGAGGTATCGATTGACCAAATTTGCAAGGCCGCTACCTGGTCCTCACCCTCAACTTTTTTCAAGCACTACCGGCTAGATCTTTCTTCCTCTCCTGACCTAACCTTTGGTAGAAGGGTACTCCAAGCGGTGGTCCCTCCCTAATTTCATTCTACAAAAGTCTCTCAGGTGTGCTGTCATGGGGGAAGGGAAAACACCAAGGTTACTTACCGGTAGCCGGTTTTTCCAGAACCCATGATGGCACCCGTGTATTCCCCCCTTTTATCACCCCTTCGGTGTGCACTATTGTTTTGGGTGCTTTTTAGTTAATATGATGTGGTGATGGATTGCCATGTGTACTAACCAGGGGGGCCTCTCATGCTCTGAAAACCAACTGAAGCGACAGAGAGGTACCGCCCTTTTATTTTCAGTAGGGTTTCCTGTCCTGACTGGGCGGATCCCCTCTCTCAGGTGTGCCGTCATGGGTTTCGGAAAAAACGGCAACCGGTAAGTAACCTTGGTGTTTTGAGCTGGAGGTGACAGGAGGTGGACAGAGCTTGGATGTGCGGTTTGAAGGACAGGGCAGAGTCAAGGGTTACTCCGAGGCAGCGGACTGCTGGTACAGGGGAAAGCATGATGCCATTGATTGCGATAGATAGGTCAGGTATGGAAGATCTATGAGATGGAGGAAAGATGAGTTCAGATTTGTCCACATTGAGTTTGAGGAAGCGAGAGGAGAAGAAGGAGGATATGGCTGATAGGCACTCTGGGATTCTGGACAGCAGAGCGGTGACGTCTGGGCCAGAGAGGTTGATCTGAATGTCATCAGCATAGAGGTGGTACTGGAATCCATGGGACTTTGAGTTGTCGCAGGCCAAGTGTATAGATTGAGAAGAGTAGGGGTCCTAGAACAGAGCCTTGGAGGACTCCAACAGAGAGAGGGTGGGATGAGGAGGTAGTGTGGGAGTGGGAAACGCTGAATGTGCGGTTGGAAAGGTACGAGGAGATCCAGGATAGGGCGAGGTCTTTGATGCCAAAGGAGGAGAGGATCTGCAGTAGGAGGCAGTGGTCAACTGTGTCGAAAGCAGAGGACAGGTCTAGAAGGAGGAGTGATGTTACATCTGAAGGCAATAAAGGAGATCTTCTCATCAGGTAACACAATGCATGCAACATGTTCACACTCCAGACCAGAAGGGGGAGCTCTAAGCCTGTTTAAGGTGATCTCCCCTTTATAAGATCCTGATCTGGAGGGAAAAGAGGTTCAGAGTGCAATTCCTGTCAGGAAGACAGAAGGACAGGATGGAGTCCTGGAGCCTGAAGTGCTGCAGCTCCTGAAGGAAGACGCTAAGCGAACATATTGCAGAGAGTGTGCCGGAAAGCAGAGCACAGGAGAGGAATATCAGAGGGAGATCAGCCAGGAGCAAGCTGTTTCATTCTGAAGTGCAGAAGCCGGTAGCCAGCATACCGAGGGAGTAAGGATCTCTATGCTTTACTTCAGAGACTGGCAGGACAGTTAATTCCACTTTGGCTGCCCGACCATACACCCAGGAGGCACGGTGGCAACTTGTGGGGGCCGGGGCATCTCTAGGGCCCCTATAAAAAGCCTCAGGCCATCAGTCATACGGGTTTGTCCTATCCATCAGGGGGACAGAGAGAAAGAGATTTAACACCTACAATAGTTGTGAGGACCTTACCGAGTTGCAGGGAGTCAGCAGGGAGGAACTACAACACTCAGGCGCTAGAGGAAGGCTATTGAATTCCACCTGGATAAGGGGACTCTGGATTTGCTTTCAGACCGGCCGGACTCTGCCTGCCCTGTGATCTGGTGCTCTGGACTGTGGGTGCTGAAGTCTTCAGTAAAGGTAAAGAGACTGCAACCTTGTGTCCTCGTTCTTCACTGCGCCTTACATCATCCACCATCCACCAACTACACTCTGGGAGGCCCTGGGGATACACTTCACCTGTGGGAAGGTACACCATCTAGCTGCCATAACATCACCCCAGCGGACCCCTAAGCAGCATCGGTCACCCTGACCGAATACCACAGGTGGCGTCACGAATATAAACCTTATCCCTTTAAAGACCTTTCCTTCATTTTCAACGGACGTCCCCTAGGGCCACGGACCGGGTCAGCCACTGTGACATCCCCACCGAGAACCGAAGGACCCGGTAACGAGTAACCCTTCGCCCCTGGGGGCGCTCCAGAAGGGAAGGTGCCCGAAGTTAGTGATAGGTTGAAGAGGTGGGTTAGGGATGGGATAAGTGTGGTGGTGAGGTTGGGGAGGAGGTGGGAAGGGATGGGGTCGAGCACACAGGTGGTGAGGTGTAATTTGGAGAGGAGACAGTTAAGCCCCCGTTCAGTGATGTTGGAGAGGGAGGTTATTGGGTTTGGGCATAGGTCTATAATACAGCCCCTATGTACAAGAATATAACTACTATAAATCTGCCCCTATGTACAAGAATATAACTACGATAATACTGCTCCTATGTACAGGAATATAACTACTATAATACTGTCCCTCTGTACAAGAATATAACTACTATAATACTGCTCCTATGTACAAGAATATAACTACTATAATACTGCCCCTATGTACAAGAATATAACTACTATAATACTGCTCCTATGTACAAGAATATAGCTTCTATAATACTGCCCCTATGTGCAAGAATATAACTACTATATTACTGCTCCTATGTACAAGAATATATCTACTATAATACTGCTCCTATGCACAAGAATATAACTACTATAATACTGCTCCTATGTACAAGAATATAACTACTATAATACTGCCCCCTATGTACAAGAATATAACTACTATAATACTGCTCCTATGTACAAGAATATAGCTTCTATAATACTGCCCCTATGTGCAAGAATATAACTACTATATTACTGCTCCTATGTACAAGAATATATCTACTATAATACTGCTCCTATGTACAAGAATATAACTACTATAATACTGCTCCTATGTACAAGAATATAACTACTATAATACTGCTCCTATGTACAAGAATATAACTACTATAATACTGATCCTATGTACAAGAATATAACTACTATAATACTGCTCCTATGTACAAGATTATAACCATTATAATACTGCCCTTATGTACAAGAATATAACTACTATATTACTGCTCCTATGTACAAGAATATAACTACTATAATACTGCTCCTATGTACAAGAATATAACTACTATAATACTGCTCCTATGTACAAGAATATAACTACTATAATACTGCTCCTATGTACAAGAATATAACTACTATAATACTGCTCCTATGTACAAGAATATAACTACTATAATACTGCCCTTATGTACAAGAATATAACTACTATATTACTGCCTCCTATGTACAAGAATATATCTACTATAATACTGCCCTTATGTACAAGAATATAACTACTATAATACTGCTCCCTATGTACAAGAATATAACTACTATAATACTGCTCCCTATGTACAAGAATATAACTACTATATTACTGCTCCTATATACAAGAATATATCTACTATAATACTGCCCTTATGTACAAGAATATAACTAATATAATTCTGGTCCTATGAACAAGAATATAACTACTATAATACTGCTCCTATGTACAAGAATATATCTACTATAATACTGCTCCTATGTACAAGAATATATCTACTATAATACTGCTCCTATGTACAAGAATATAACTAATATAATACTGCTCCCATGTACAAGAATATATCTACTATAATACTGCCCTTATGTACAAGAATATAACTAATATAATTCTGGTCCTATGAACAAGAATATAACTACCATAATACTGCTCCTATGTACAAGAATATAACTACTATAATACTGCTCCTATTTACAAGAAAATAACTACTATAATACTGCTCCTATGTACAACAATATAACTACTATAATACTGCCCCCTATGTACAAGAATATAATTACTATAATACTGTCCCTATGTACAGGAATATAACTACTATAATACTGCCCCTATGTACAAGAATATAACTACTATAATACTGCCTCCTATGTACAAGAATATAACTACTATAACACTGCTCCTATGTACACGAATATGACTACTATAATACTGCCCCTATGTACAAGAATATAACTACTATAATACTGCTCCTATGTACAAGAATATGACTACTATAATACTGCTCCTATGTACAAGAATATAACTACTATAATACTGCTCCTATGTACAAGAATATAACTACTATAATACTGCCCCTATGTACAAGAATATAACTACTATAATACTGCCTCCTATGTACAAGAATATATCTACTATAATACTGCTCCTATGTAAAAGAATATAACTACTATAATACTGCCCTTATGTACAAGAATATAACTAATATAATTCTGGTCCTATGAACAAGAATATAACTACTATAATACTGCTCCTATGTACAAGAATATATCTACTATAATACTGCTCCTATGTACAAGAATGTATCTACTATAATACTGCTCCTATGTACAAGAATATAGCTACTATAATACTGCCCCTATATACAAGAATATAACTACTATAATACTGCTCCTATGTACAAGAATATAACTACTATAATACTGCTCCTATGTACAAGAATATAACTACTATAATACTGCCCCTATGTACAAGAATATAACTACTATAATACTGCTCCTATGTACAAGAATATAACTACTATAATACTGCTCCTATGTACAAGAATATAACTACTATAATACTGCTCCTATGTACAAGAATATAACTACTATAATACTGCCCCTATGTACAAGAATATAACTACTATAATACTGCTCCTATGTACAAGAATATAACTACTATAATACTGCTCCTATGTACAAGAATATAACTACTATAATACTGCTCCTATAGACAAGAATATAACTACTATAATACTGCCCCTATGTACAAGAATATAACTACTATAATACTGCTCCTATGTACAAGAATATATCTACTATAATACTGCTCCTATGTACAAGAATATAACTACTATAATACTGCTCCTATGTACAAGAATATAACTACTATAATACTGCTCCTATGTACAAGAATATAACTACTATAATACTGCCCCTATGTACAAGAATATAACTACTATAATACTGCTCCTATGTACAAGAATATAACTACTATAATACTGCTCCTATGTACAAGAATATAACTACTATAATACTGCTCCTATGTACAAGAATATAACTACTATAATACTGCCCCTATGTACAAGAATGTATCTACTATAATACTGCTCCTATGTACAAGAATATATCTACTATAATACTGCTCCTATGTACAAGAATATAACTACTATAATACTGCTCCTATGTACAAGAATATAACTACTATAATACTGCCCCTATGTACAAGAATATAACTACTATAATACTGCTCCTATGTACAAGAATATATCTACTATAATACTGCTCCTATGTACAAGAATATAACTACTATAACACTGCTCCTATTTACAAGAATATAACTACTATAATACTGCTCCTATGTACAAGAATATAACTACTATAATACTGCCCCTATGTACAAAAATATAACTACTATAATACTGCTCCTATGTACAAGAATATAACTACTATAATACTGCCCCTATGTACAAGAATATAACTACTATAATACTGCCCCTATGTACAAGAATATGACTACTATAATACTGCTCCTATGTACAAGAATATAACTACTATAATACTGCCCCTATGTACAAGAATATAACTACTATAATACTGCCCCTATGTACAAGAATATAACTACTATAATACTGCTCCTATGTACAAGAATATAACTACTATAATACTGCCCCTATGTACAAGAATATAACTACTATAATACTGCCCCTATGTACAAGAATATAACTACTATAATACTGCTCCTATGTACAAGAATATAACTACTATAATACTGCTCCTATTTACAAGAAAATAACTACTATAATACTGCTCCTATGTACAACAATATAACTACTATAATACTGCCCCGTATGTACAAGAATATAATTACTATAATACTGTCCCTATGTACAGGAATATAACTACTATAATACTGCCCCTATGTACAAGAATATAACTACTATAATACTGCCTCCTATGTACAAGAATATAACTACTATAATACTGCTCCTATATACAAGAATATGACTACTATAATACTGCCCCTATGTACAAGAATATAACTACTATAATACTGCTCCTATGTACAAGAATATAACTACTATAATACTGCTCCTATGTACAAGAATATAACTACTATAATACTGCTCCTATGTACAAGAATATAACTACTATAATACTGCCCCTATGTACAAGAATATAACTACTATAATACTGCCTCCTATGTACAAGAATATAACTACTATAATACTGCTCCTATGTACAGGAATATAACTACTATAATACTGCCCCTATGTACAAGAATATAACTACTATAATACTGCTCCTATGTACAAGAATATAACTACTATAATACTGCTCCTATGTACAAGAATATATCTACTATAATACTGCCCTTATGTACAAGAATATAACTACTATAATACTGCTCCTATGTACAAGAATATAACTACTATAATACTTGCCCCCTATGTACAAGAATATAACTACTATAATACTGCTCCTATGTACAAGAATATAACTACTATAATACTGCCCCTATGTACAAGAATATAACTAATATAATACTGCCCCTATGTACAGGAATATAACTACTATAATATGGCTCCTATGTACAAGAATATAACTACTATAATACTGCTCTCTATGTACAAGAATATAACTACTATAATACTGCCCCTATGTACAAGAATATAACTACTATAATACTGCCTCCTAGCTGTGAGGTTGTGTGTTGGTAGCTCTCCTGATGTCTGGAGCAAGCCCAGGGAGGGGCCACCCTGGGCGGGGAAGCTCCCCAGGCAAGGCCCAGGCTTCTCGGCCTACACTGGGACAAGGCTCCCAGGCCTCTCTGAATGGGAATGTTAATCCCAAAGCCTCTGTGAGACCAGTGAATGCAGCGGCCAAAGCTGCAGCAGTTCTGTGAAGGAGGAAAAACCTGTGAGTAAAGTTTTGGGAGGAAAATCTACTCCAAGTCCAGCAAAGAAGCCAGAAGGTAAAGTGTTGGTGAGTGATGTTCCACAGCACAGTATGAAGCCCTGTAACTCCCCGGTCAGTCAGCTGCCCCTGCCTGAGGCACAGGTGAGATCGGCCTCAGCTGTACCAATCACCTCTGCTGCTTCCAGGCAGAGACGGACGTCTTTGGAAAGACAGACTATCCAGGAGAACTTGCAGCAACATGGCAGTGTGGCGCTGTCAGGACGCACCCGGTCACAGTCAGGTGGCAGCGATAAACCTGCTGCGGAGCCGGCATCCAGCCGAGGAGCCACAAAGCCATCTGTGGTGGAACCGCACAAGACAGTGTTCAAAGCCCCTGTACCCGTGGTGAAGGCAAAACCTGTGCAGCCGGCGCGTGCACCCGAGCTGCAGCTAGCGGACGAGATACCGGGACTTGTCAGAAAGCTGGGTGAGTTACAGCAGCAAAAAAAAACGCTGCAAATGGAGGTAGACTTTATCTATAGTCTAAAGACCACTAATCCTGCCAGTAATGATGTGTATGACCTGAGGCTGAACACACTGGGGGTGCAGCTGGCAAGTGTGGTGCAGGACATTGAGTCTGTGCTGGAGGGCATGGGGCCCCTGGCGGAGACCTACAGGAACCGGGAGCGGTTCGCCTCCTATAAGCAGGACTGTGCTGTAGAGACCGGGACCCCCCAGCAGCGGACACGGCCAGTGTTACAGGCTGCCCGCTTCTGCTTCCAGGAAGGAACAAAAATACAGCAGCAAGCAGCTGAGTGTGAACAGGAGCATGCACTTCAGACTCCAGCAGAGGCACCACAGGTCCCAGAATGCCCCACGCAGGAGCCGGACTGTATTTGTGAGACTGTTTGTGCTGATGAGGCTGAGGCACAGACTGGGGCTGGTGATGTTGTGCCCATGGGGTCGGGGAGCTTTCACATTCTGTCATGGACGTGGCACTGTCTCATGATAATGATGCTGCTAATAATAATATGCATGATATGTGTGACTATCCCCCATTACCATCTAGTCCACAAGATGTGGCAGCCCCCCCTGCTGCAGACCCTCTCCCTGTCAGTCGGCCCAGTGTGGCCCGGCAGGTGCCCCCCAGGAATGCCTGGAGCCGCGGCGCCCCATCCTTCACTTCCAGCGCCAGGTATACCGGCCAGACTTTTAAGCGCATTAATGTGGTGCGGTTTAAGTACATAGGTGCCAAGGAGGATCTGCCACAGCGCAGGTATGTGGTGAGAGAGCTGCTATGCGGCCAGATGGGGTTTGTGGCAAATGAGATACTGGCGGTGTCCAATCTTCTGGACAGACAGGGCTACGAGGTCAGCTTCAAGCTGCAGTGTGACCTGGACAGGTTCTGGGCCAATTACCCCAGGTTCAGAGATGCTGAAGGCTGGAATAAGTTTATATTGGTTCCTATCTCCAGGCCGGACACTGTCACTGTAAATATCACCTTCTGGAATGAGGCCGTTCCCTCACAGGACATCGAGGTTTGGCTCCGGAGACACTGTGACCTCGCCTCTGGACTCTCCAAGGTCAGAGATGAGGATGGTATCTGGACAATGGGCTGGAAAGCTGTGGTTAAACTGCGGCAACTCAATAACATTACTGCCCATTTACCCAACTCCTTCTTCATTGGGAGGGAGAAGGGAAGATGTTATTACCCCGGGCAGCCCAGAAAGTGCTTCAAATGTGGTGAGAAAGGTCATCTGGCCAACGCCTGTACTGTGGTGAAGTGCAGCCTGTGGGGATATCGGCCATGTCGCTGTGGATTGCCGGGATGTTAGGTGCAACCTCTGCGGTAAGATGGGCCACCCTCACAGGGACTGTCCAGACACCTGGCATAATATCTGCAGAGTCTTCCCTGATGAGGCTGTACTAGCAGGGGCAGAGGCTCAGGAGGATGAGGATGTGGTGGCAGGGGCGCATGAGGGGGAGGATTTAATGTCAGGAGAGATGGTGACCAGCCCAGATGCCCAACAGGAGTCCAGTCATGTAACAGCAGAGAAGCAGGGTATAGAGGGTGCAGAGGGGAACTTGGAGGTCGCTCCTCAGGTCCAGCGGCCTCAGGTAGCCCCCCCTTCAGCATCACTGTCTGAATCTGATGACTGGAGCGTTAATCACAATAAAAGGAAGAAAAAGAGCACGTCCTCCCGTAAACCTGAGGCAGAATATGACGCCCGTCAGAGTGCTACTAAGAAGGTTCAGAATTCTGCAGGAGTGATGGTTGTGTCCAACAAGTATGGAGTTTTATCGGAGTCTAATGATGATGATTATGAGACAGAGTTGAGGAAAGTTGATGCAGAGTGTGACAGGGACATAGAGGACCACCCTCCGTCAAAGCGGAAGCCTTTATCTGTGGACCCTCAGGTAGAGTCTGACATGGACACCGGTGGTGGACAGAACATCCCTGACTCATGATGATGGCAGTTACTGTGCTCCTTCTCTATTGTGTTGTGATGGCGGGGTTCTCATTAACATTAACCTCAAGTAATGTCAACAGTATTAAGGCAAGGAGGACGAGACATGTGGTGTATGAACATCTCACACATCTGGACACCGATGTCATTTTCCTGCAGGAGACACGACTGACATCTCTGGGGCTTATGAGAGAGGCTCAGAGGGAATGGCGGTGCGGTCCTTCTTTCTGGTCACTGGCTGTGGAGCCTTACGCCGGAGTCGCTGTCCTGTTTAACACCAATGATGTGACTGTGCATAGGATGACGGAGGTGGTCATAGGAAGATGTTTGGTCCTGGAAGTCACTATTCATGGGAGGCGACTCCGGCTTATTAACATCTATGGGCCACAGACAGTGACTGACAGGATCCAGCTCTTTAATAACGTTAAGCCTTACCTCTTCACTTCTCTTCCGGTGGTGATGGCAGGGGACTTTAATGCCATACTGACATCGGGTGACAGTTCCTCGGGCAGGACAGTGACCAGGGACGGTAAGGTCCTACATAACATTATAATGCAGGCTGGACTGACTGACGTTTTCGAACAGGGAGGTCGACAGCCAAAATTCACATATTCATGTTCCAACAGGAGCAGTAGGATAGATTTTGCTTTTGTGAGTCCTACTGAGGCTGTTGACACCCTGAGTGAGAAGGTTGTCCCTTACTCTGATCACCTCGCCTTGTGTTTCTGTCTGGGGACCTCTAACCGTCCAGACATCGGTAGAGGGTTGTGGAAGCTCAATTCCAGTCTCCTGGATGATGCTTATGTTCAGAGTCCTGTCTACTCCCTTATCCAGCTTCATCTAGATAGGGTTGACTTCTATGACAACATGACCGACTGGTGGGAGGACGTCAAGGAGGATATCAGATCCCTCTTAAAGAGACTGTCGGTTAATAAAGGGAGGAATAAGTACAGCCAGTACCTAAAGCTGCGTAAAGAATTGGAGTCACTATATTCGGCGGGCGGGGATGACAAAGTGAAGATAGACCGACTGAAATCTGAGATAAGGCAGTATCAGTACAGCAGGTATACCTCTCTGGTTCTTGAACGGGATTATGGGTCCTTGGGGGCCCCTGATCCCTTTGAGAATTGCAGGGAGAGGGTAGTAAAAAAAATGGTCACGGGTCTCCCTGACTTCCAGGGTGTATTGCAGGATTCACGGGAGGGTATCCTGGAGGTGTTGAGATCTTACTATGCTGACTTGTTTCAGAGGAAAGTTTTGGATAAAGATAAGATGGCTCAATTCTTGGAGGCAACTCCTACGCCTGATACTAATGATCTGGACTTTTCTCCTTTGACAGTGGAGTTAACGGTGGAGGAAGTTAAGGAGGCTATTGATAAATTACATCTGAAGAAGGCACCAGGTCCAGATGGCATAACAGCAGAATTTTATAGGAAATTCAGAGACCTCCTGGCTCCAATCCTCGTGGATGTGTATAGAAGTTGTCTAGAAAATCACCTGATGCCTCCATCCATGAGAGTGTCCTCGTTGATTCTGCTGTCTAAAGGTAAAGAGCCGAGCGACATCAAGAACTGGAGGCCGATTGCCCTCTTGAATGTGGACAGGAAGATTCTAGCAAAGATCCTGTTTTCTAGATTAGTCTGTTTGTCCCCAGCACTGTTGGCAGGCTCTCAGTTTGGCACAGTAAAAGGGCGGAACATCTCTGGAGCAGTCATCTCGATACGGGAGATGTTTGAGAGATGTAAAGCCCTGCGGTGTGGGAAATATATTGTTAGTCTGGACCAGGCTAAAGCCTTTGACAGGGTTGATCATGACTATCTGTGGGCCACTTTGTCAAAGTACGGTATTCCGGGAAAATTTGTGGATTGGCTGAAGACATTGTACAGAGAGGCGGTGAGCTTTCCTCTGATTAATGGTTGGCAGGGTGACACTTTTGGAGTTGAGGCAGGGGTGAGACAGGGTTGCCCACTGAGTCCCCTCCTGTACGTTTTTGCCCTAGACCCGTTTCTGAGGTCACTGCAGGAGTGTGATTTTCAGGGGGTGCCGGTCCCCCATTGCCTGCCTCTGAATGTTGTTGCCTATGCGGATGATGTGACGTTGGTGATCTCTAATCCTCGAGAGGTGCAGATGTTATCTGCGTCTATCAGAAGTTACTCAGAGGCCTCCGGGTCTCTGGTCAACCTTGAGAAGAGTCAAGCTCTGTGGACATTAGATACTGATCCCAGCTATGATCTGCGGCAGTTTGCCAAAGCCTCCACCCATATTAAGATCCTTGGGGTTAAATTTGGGAGGGATGATAATGCCACGCTAAATTGGGAGGAGAAATTGGAAGCCGGAAATGCAAAGGTTCAGCGATGGAAGAACTGGAGGCTGACCTACAGAGAAAGGGTCGCAATGTTGAAGACTTACCTGGTCCCTGTTTTCTTGTATGTCTCTGTCATTTTCCCTTTGCCAGAATCTTTCTCAGCGAGGCTCTTCAGCCTGTTCTTCCAGCTCTTGTGGGGGAATAGGTTGAACCTAATAAAAAGGGGAATAACCTACCTACGGCGGAGAGAGGGTGGGCTGGATATGTTGAATCCAAGGGTTTTCTTTGACTCCTTGTTTCTAAAGGTAAATTTTGGGAACATGGACTCAAACAGTAGCTCTCTGTGGGTAAATAGTATCAGGTACTGGATATTGCCTTTTGCAGAATCTTGGGTGCGAGGCGGCAGTCTCAAGAGGAGGAGATGAACAGGTGACCACCTCCCCCAGTATCTGGACTATGGTCTGAAGTGTGTTAAGAGGTGGGGACTGGAGAAGTCTTACATTGAGAGCAGTACGAGAAGAGACCTGTATGCTCATGTATGTAGGACTTTCTTTTACTCTCCACTGGCCCTGAGAGATTGTGTCACCACTAGGGTTGAGCGACCTTGACCTTTTTAGAGTCGAGCCATGTTTTGCGAAACCCGACTATCTTAGAAGTCGAGTCGAGTGGAATCGGCCGATTATCGCGAAAAGTCGGGTGCAACCCGAAACACGAAACCCAATGCAAGTCAATGGGGGAGCATAGTCGGCAGTGAGTGGAGGCCAGAAAAACACCTACACTGCCCATTTTAATGGCAAAAACATCCATTCTTGTTAAAGAAGCTTGTCAATCGTAATTTACCTTATAATAATTGGAAGGCATTTGAAATTGGGGGTCATTTGGCTAAAGTTGTGGGGGGTAGGGCTGGTTCAAGTAATTAGTGGGCCCAGTAAATCTGGACCACGTCACGGCAGTGGAGCAGGGAGAGGTAAGTATTTCAACTTTGCAAGTGCTGTGATCCTGAGCAAGCAGGGGGGGCCCACTCGTTGGCATTGGCACTGGCACAGGGCCCCTCAAAGTACAGCGGTGTGTTTGCATGGCGGGGGCGCCTCCCACCGGCAGCAACACTTTTGCGTACTATGAGAGGCCCTGTGCCAGTGACGTCGCCAACTAGTATTCCTCCCCCCACCTGATGAAGGAACCTGCACTTTCATCTGCACCTTCCTCTTTGTCCCCGTGTAAGGTGGTATGGTATGCGGGAAGAGGAACCTGACTTTCAGCAGGGTCACAATCTTGATGTGTAGCGTGCACGGGGAATTTTGCGTTATGGGTCAAAGTACCAGCAGACTCATCTATCACTGGCTGGGCAATGGGCAGGATGAGGAGGAAACACAGATATAGGCCCAAAGAATAAAGTTGGCTAAATGCAGTTCAAAATTGGTAACACAGGACTAACCAGGGGGCATTGCAGTGGAGGACAACTGGAATGAGAGGCTGACACAGAGAGTAGGCCCAAATCAGTAAGTAGTCGAAATGCAGTTCAAAATTGGCAACCGTAGTAAACAGGCGGCACAGCTTTGTTCAGTGGAGGAGAACAGCAAGGAGTGGCAGACACCGATAGTAGGCCCCAACCCAACTAGTAGGCCAAATGCAGTCTAACATTAACAACTACTTAACGAGAGCCTGAAAATGGAATTTCAGGACAGGAAACCAGGAGAACAGCAAGGAGTGGCAGACACCGATAGTAGGCCCCAAACCAACTAGTACGCCAAATGCAGTTGTTCCGTTTAACCACAATTTAATGAGAGCCTGAAGATAGAAGTTCAGGAAAGGCAACCTGGAGAACACCTTGGAGTGTAGCACACCATCTCTCTACACCCCATACCCAATTTGTAGGCCTAATGCAGTGTAGTGTCCAACAACTACTAAACGAGAGCATGAAGATCGAAGCATTGGCGAGGAAACCTGGGGAACACCTTGGAGTGGAACACACCATCTCTCTACACCCCATACCCAATTTGTAGGCCTAATGCAGTGCAGTTTCCAAGAACTACTAAACGAGAGCCGGAAGATCGAAGCTCAGGAAAGGCAACCTGGAGAACACCTTGGAGTGGAACACACCATCTCTCTACACCCCATACCCAATTTGTAGGCCTAATGCAGTGTAGTTTCCAAGAACTACTAAACGAGAGCCGGAAGATCGAAGCTCAGGAAAGGCAACCTGGAGAACACCTTGGAGTGGAACACACCATCTCTCTACACCCCATACCCAATTTGTAGGCCTAATGCAGTGTAGTTTCCAACAACTACTAAACGAGAGCATGAAGATCGAAGCATTGGCGAGGAAACCTGGGGAACACCTTGGAGTGGAACACACCATCTCTCTACACCCCATACCCAATTTGTAGGCCTAATGCAGTGTAGTTTCCAAGAACTACTAAACGAGAGCCGGAAGATCGAAGCTCAGGAAAGGCAACCTGGAGAACACCTTGGAGTGGAACACACCATCTCTCTACACCCCATACCCAATTTGTAGGCCTAATGCAGTGTAGTTTCCAAGAACTACTAAACGAGAGCCGGAAGATCGGAGCTCAGGAAAGGTAACCTGGAGAACACCTTGGAGTGGAACACACCATCTCTCTACACCCCATACCCAATTTGTAGGCCTAATGCAGCGTAGTTTCCAACAACTACTAAACGAGAGCCGGAAGATCGAAGCTCAGGAAAGGCAACCTGGAGAACACCTTGGAGTGGAACACACCATCTCTCTACACCCCATACCCAATTTGTAGGCCTAATGCAGTGTAGTTTCCAAGAACTACTAAACGAGAGCCGGAAGATCGAAGCTCAGGAAAGGCAACCTGGAGAACACCTTGGAGTGGAACACACCATCTCTCTACACCCCATACCCAATTTGTAGGCCTAATGCAGTGTAGTTTCCAAGAACTACTAAACGAGAGCCGGAAGATCGAAGCTCAGGAAAGGCAACCTGGAGAACACCTTGGAGTGGAACACACCATCTCTCTACACCCTATACCCAATTTGTAGGCCTAATGCAGTGTAGTTTCCAAGAACTACTAAACGAGAGCCGGAAGATCGAAGCTCAGGAAAGGCAACCTGGAGAACACCTTGGAGTGGAACACACCATCTCTCTACACCCCATACCCAATTTGTAGGCCTAATGCAGTGTAGTTTCCAACAACTACTAAACGAGAGCATTAAGATCGAAGCAATGGCGAGGAAACCTGGGGCACACCTTGGGGAGGCAGACACCGTTAGTAGGCCCTACCAAAGTTGTACCCCCAATGCAGTTTTAAAATTCCTAGAGGCTGAAAACAAGACTATTGACGCTCAGCTTTTTTCAAAGGAACACAGCTGAATTGAGTGGCGCAGACAGACACAGGTAGTAGGACTTAACCCAAAAATGTGGCTCACTGCAGCTTAAAAAAGTTACAGGGGTACACAAGCAGCAGTGCTCTGGGCAGTGGAGGACGATTTCAATAGTGGACCGCAGACAGACTTTGTACGCCTACTATTAAAAAAAGGATGCTCTATGCAATTAAAAATAGGTTCCAGGGGTCCACGGGCAGCAGTGGTGTGGTCAGTGGACGAGTATTGGAAGGAGGGACCGCAGACAGGCGTAGTAGGCCTAACATAACAAAATTAGGCTGTAGACACTGTAAAATTGGTTCCAGGGGTACACGGGCAGCAGTGGTGTGGTCAGCGGAGGAAAATTGGAATTAGGGACTGCAGACAGACTTTGTAGGCTGTCCCCTGTGGACCATGCATCCAACACATTAACCCAGTGCGCCGTAATGGACACGTAACTTTTTGTGGACATGCCTACTGGTCCATGCGTCTCTTGTCAGGTGCACCTTTCTACTGTTTGATTGCCTGAGTGCTATGACAATGCACACTTTTTCATGCCGGTGGAGGGCTGGGATGGCTTTTCTCGCAAAAGAAATGTCGACTGGGTAGCTTGAACCGTTGCACAGCGTAGTTCATCTGGGCTTTCTAAATATAAAACAAAGAAAAAAAGGAGGCTACATGCACTTTCAGCTGGGTTCCAGGGGTACACGGCCAGCATTGGTCTGGTCAGTGGAGAACTATTGGAAGGAGTGACCGCAAACAGGCATCGAAGGCCTAACATAATAACACATTGCTGTTGGCAATTTTAAATTGGTTCCAGGGGAACACGGGCAGCAGTGGCCTGGTCAGTGTAGTAGTAGTAGAAAGAACGGACCGCAGACAGGCATCGAAGGCCTAAAATAAAAAAATTGGGCTGGCTGTAGGCAATTTTAAATTGGTTCCAGGGGTACACGGGCAGCAGTGGTGTGGTCAGTGGAGGCCTAGTGGAAGGAGTGACCGCAGACAGGCATCGAAGGCCTAAAATAATAACACATGGCTGTAGGCAATTTTAAATTGGTTCCAGGGGTACACGGGCAGCAGTGGCCTGGTCAGTGTAGTAGTAGTAGAAAGAACGGACCGCAGACAGGCATCGAAGGCCTAAAATAAAAAAATTGGGCTGGCTGTAGGCAATTTTAAATTGGTTCCAGGGGTACACGGGCAGCAGTGGTGTGGTCAGTGGAGGCCTAGTGGAAGGAGTGACCGCAGACAGGCATCGAAGGCCTAAAATAATAACACATGGCTGTAGGCAATTTTAAATTGGTTCCAGGGGTACACGGGCAGCAGTGGCCTGGTCAGTGTAGTAGTAGTAGAAAGAACGGACCGCAGACAGGCATCGAAGGCCTAAAATAAAAAAATTGGGCTGGCTGTAGGCAATTTTAAATTGGTTCCAGGGGTACACGGGCAGCAGTGGTGTGGTCAGTGGAGGCATATTGTAAGGAGTGACCGCAGACAGGCATCGAAGGCCTAAAATAATAACACATGGCTGTAGGCAATTTTAAATTGGTTCCAGGGGTACACGGGCAGCAGTGGTGTGGTCAGTGGAGGCCTAGTGGAAGGAGTGACCGCAGACAGGCATCGAAGGCCTAAAATAAAAAAATTGGGCTGGCTGTAGGCAATTTTAAATTGGTTCCAGGGGTACACGGGCAGCAGTGGTGTGGTCAGTGGAGGCATATTGTAAGGAGTGACCGCAGACAGGCATCGAAGGCCTAAAATAATAACACATGGCTGTAGGCAATTTTAAATTAGTTCCAGGGGTACACGGGCAGCAGTGGTGTGGTCAGTGGAGGCCTAGTGGAAGGAGTGACCGCAGACAGGCATCGAAGGCCTAAAATAATAACACATGGCTGTAGGCAATTTTAAATTAGTTCCAGGGGTACACGGGCAGCAGTGGTGTGGTCAGTGGAGGCCTAGTGGAAGGAGTGACCGCAGACAGGCATCGAAGGCCTAAAATAAAAAAATTGGGCTGGCTGTAGGCAATTTTAAATTGGTTCCAGGGGTACATGGGCAGCAGTGGTGTGGTCAGTGGAGGCCTAGTGGAAGGAGTGACCGCAGACAGGCATCGAAGGCCTAAAATAATAACACATGGCTGTAGGCAATTTTAAATTGGTTCCAGGGGTACACGGGCAGCAGTGGCCTGGTCAGTGTAGTAGTAGTAGAAAGAATGGACCGCAGACAGGCATCGAAGGCCTAAAATAAAAAAATTGGGCTGGCTGTAGGCAATTTTAAATTGGTTCCAGGGGTACACGGGCAGCAGTGGTGTGGTCAGTGGAGGCATATTGTAAGGAGTGACCGCAGACAGGCATCGAAGGCCTAAAATAATAACACATGGCTGTAGGCAATTTTAAATTGGTTCCAGGGGTACACGGGCAGCAGTGGTGTGGTCAGTGGAGGCCTAGTGGAAGGAGTGACCGCAGACAGGCATCGAAGGCCTAAAATAATAACACATGGCTGTAGGCAATTTTAAATTGGTTCCAGGGGTACACGGGCAGCAGTGGTGTGGTCAGTGGAGGCCTAGTGGAAGGAGTGACCGCAGACAGGCATCGAAGGCCTAAAATAAAAAAATTGGGCTGG
Source organism: Ranitomeya imitator (assembly GCF_032444005.1). Taxonomy (NCBI): domain Eukaryota; kingdom Metazoa; phylum Chordata; class Amphibia; order Anura; family Dendrobatidae; genus Ranitomeya; species Ranitomeya imitator. Next base: position 573,247,345 of record NC_091287.1, on the reverse strand, counting down.
CTGTAGGCAATTTTAAATTGGTTCCAGGAGTACACGGGCAGCAGTGGTGTGGTCAGTGGAGGCCTAGTGGAATGAGTGACCGCAGACAGGCATCGAAGGCCTAAAATAATAACACATGGCTGTAGGCAATTTTAAATTGGTTCCAGGGGTACACGGGCAGCAGTGGCCTGGTCAGTGTAGTAGTAGTAGAAAGAATGGACCGCAGACAGGCATCGAAGGCCTAAAATAAAAAAATTGGGCTGGCTGTAGGCAATTTTAAATTGGTTCCAGGGGTACACGGGCAGCAGTGGTGTGGTCAGTGGAGGCATAGTGGAAGGAGTGACCGCAGACAGGCTTCGAAGGCCTAACATAACAAAAATGTCAATACAATGGTATTGTCAGTGGCGGGCATTGAAGGATGTCAGCGCATAGGCTAAACATTGGTGGAGCTGTGAGATAATTTTGCAAGTGGTAGAGCACTGTTTGAGCTGGGGGGGGGGAACTGTCTTGTGGCCGGCGGTACAGGCCCAGGGCCCCTCATATTACAACGGTGTGTCTGACGTTGGGTGCGCACCACCACCGCCAGAGACACTTTATTGTACTAGGAGGGACCCAGTGGCAGTGCCGTCGACCAAAAGCGGGCACACCCACCTCTTCAGACAAACAGCACTCTCACGGGTGCTGTCGCCAAGTGTCGATACCACGGCCCCGTGTGGGGAGTTTGGCCATTTAGTGAGGTGTAAACATGTCGTATGCTGGACAATCAGGTGCAGAAAATTACAAGATTGGAAAAGGCATTCAGAATAGTCCACAGGCAAGACCTTTTCATAGGAAAGCTAGGTGTCAGCCGGGCAAGGTGGGGCAAAAGATTTCGAAATCCAGTTGTGGTTCATTTTAATGAAGGTTAGATCATCTACATTTTGGGTAGCCAGACGAGTCCTTTTTTCTGTTAGTATTGAACCTGCAGCACTGAATACTCTTTCTGATAGGACACTAGCTGCCGGGCAAGCAAGCTCCTGCAATGCATATTCTGCCAATTCTGGCCAGGTGTCTAATTTGGATGCCCAGTAATCAAATGGGAATGATGGTTGAGGGAGAACATCGATAAGGGATGAAAAATAGTTTGTAACCATACTGGACAAATGTTGTCTCCTGTCACTTTGAATTGATGCTGCAGTACCTGTCCTGTCTGCGGTCATAGCAAAATCACTCCACAACCTGGTCAGAAAACCCCTCTGGCCAACGCCACTTCTGATTTCTGCCCCTCTAACTCCTCTGGTCTGCTGGCCCCTGCAGCTCGTGTGAGAACGATCACGGGCGCTGTGTGCAGGGAATGCCAGAAGCAAACGGTCAACAAGAGTTGATTGTTTGGTTGCTAATATTAGTTCCAAGTTCTCATGTGGCATTATATTTTGCAATTTGCCTTTATAGCGAGGATCAAGGAGGCAGGCCAACCAGTAATCGTCATCGTTCATCATTTTAGTTATGCGTGTGTCCCTTTTGAGGATACGTAAGGCATAATCCGCCATGTGGGCCAAAGTTCCAGTTCTCAAATCTGCGGTTGTGCTTGGTTGAGGGGCAGTTTCAGGCAAATCCACGTCACTTGTGTCCCTCCAAAAACCAGAACCCGGCCTTGCCGCGCCACCAATTTCCAGTGGCCCCGGAAAAGCTTCCTCATTAAAAATATAATCATCCGCATCATCCTCCTCGTCCTCCTCCTCCTCTTCGCCCGCTAACTCGTCCTGTACACTGCCCTGGCCAGACAATGGCTGACTGTCATCAAGGCTTTCCTCTTCCTCAGCTGCAGACGCCTGATCCTTTATGTGCGTCAAACTTTGCATCAGCAGACGCATTAGGGGGATGCTCATGCTTATTATGGCGTTGTCTGCACTAACCAGCCGTGTGCATTCCTCAAAACACTGAAGGACTTGACACATGTCTTGAATCTTCGACCACTGCACACCTGACAACTCCATGTCTGCCATCCTACTGCCTGCCCGTGTATCTGTATCCTCCCACAAAAACATAACAGCCCGCCTCTGTTCGCACAGTCTCTGAAGCATGTGCAGTGTTGAGTTCCACCTTGTTGCAACGTCTATGATTAGGCGATGCTGGGGAAGGTTCAAAGAACGCTGATAGGTCTGCATACGGCTGGAGTGTACGGGCGAACGGCGGATATGTGAGCAAAGTCCACGCACTTTGAGGAGCAGGTCGGATAACCCCGGATAACTTTTCAGGAAGCACTGCACCACCAGGTTTAAGGTGTGAGCCAGGCAAGGAATGTGTTTCAGTTGGGAAAGGGAGATGGCAGCCATGAAATTCCTTCCGTTATCACTCACTACCTTGCCTGCCTCAAGATCTACAGTGCCCAGCCACGACTGCGTTTCTTTCTGCAAGATCTCGGACAGAACTTCCGCGGTGTGTCTGTTGTCGCCCAAACACTTCATAGCCAATACAGCCTGCTGACGTTTGCCAGTAGCTGCCCCATAATGGGAGACCTGGTGTGCAACAGTGGCAGCTGCGGATGGAGTGGTTGTGCGACTGCGGTCTGTGGACGAGCTCTCGCTTCTGCAGGAGGACGAAGAGGAGGAGGAGGGGGTGCGAACGGCTACAGCCAACTGTTTCCTAGACCGTGGGCTAGGCAGAACTGTCCCAAACTTGCTGTCCCCTGTGGACCCTGCATCCACAACATTCACCCAGTGTGCCGTGATGGACACGTAACGTCCCTGGCCATGCCTACTGGTCCATGCATCTGTTGTCAGGTGCACCTTTGTGCTCACAGATTGCCTGAGTGCATGGACGATGCGCTCTTTAACATGCTGGTGGAGGGCTGGGATGGCTTTTCTGGAAAAAAAAGTGTCGACTGGGTAGCTCGTAGCGTGGTACAGCGTAGTCCATCAGGGCTTTGAAAGCTTCGCTTTCAACTAACCGGTAGGGCATCATCTCTAACGAGATTAGTCTAGCTATGTGGGCGTTCAAACCCTGTGTACGCGGATGCGAGGCTAAGTACTTCCTTTTTCTAACCATAGTCTCATGTAGGGTGAGCTGGACTGGAGAGCTGGAGATCGTGGAACTAGCGGGGGTGCCGGTGGACATGGCAGACTGAGAGACGGTGGGAGATGGTATTGTTGCCGCCGGTGCCCTAGAAGCAGTGTTTCCTACTACGAAACTGGTGATTCCCTGACCCTGACTGCTTTGGCCTGGCAAAGAAACCTGCACAGATACTGCAGGTGGTGCGGAAAATGGTGGCCCTACACTGCCGGAAGGGATGTTGCGTTGCTGACTAGCTTCATTGGCCGAGGGTGCTACAACCTTAAGGGACGTTTGGTAGTTAGTCCAGGCTTGCAAGTGCATGGTGGTTAAATGTCTATGCATGCAACTTGTATTGAGACTTTTCAGATTCTGTCCTCTGCTTAAGGTAGTTTGAACATTTTTGACAGATGACTTTGCGCTGATCAATTGGATGTTGTTTAAAAAAATGCCAGACTACACTCTTTCTAGCATCGGATACCTTTTCAGGCATTGCAGACTGAGCTTTAACCGGATGGCCACGCTGTCCTCCAACAGGTTTTGGCTTTGCCACGCGTTTTGGGCAAGATACGGGCCCGGCAGATGGAACCTGTTGCGATGTTGATGCCTGCTGCGGCCCCTCCTCCTCCGCTTCAGAACTGCTGCCGCCTGCACCCTGTTCCCCCAATGGCTGCCAATCGGGGTCAAGAACTGGGTCATCTATTACCTCTTCTTGTAGCTCGTGTGCAACTTCGTCTGTGTCACCGTGTCGGTCGGTGGTATAGCGTTCGTGGTGGGGCAACATAGTCTCATCAGGGTCTGATTCTTGATCATTACCCTGCGAGGGCAATGTTGTGGTCTGAGTCAAAGGACCAGCATAGTAGTCTGGCTGTGGCTGTGCATCAGTGCACTCCATGTCAGATTCAACTTGTAATGGGCATGGACTGTTAACTGCTTCACTTTCTAAGCCAGGGACGGTATGTGTAAAGAGCTCCATGGAGTAACCCGTTGTGTCGCCTGCTGCATTCTTCTCTGTTGTTGTTTTTGCTGAAGAGGACAAGGAAGCGACTTGTCCCTGACCGTGAACATCCACTAACGACGCGCTGCTTTGACATTTACCAGTTTCACGAGAGGAGGCAAAAGAGCTAGAGGCTGAGTCAGCAAGATAAGCCAAAACTTGCTCTTGCTGCTCCGGCTTTAAAAGCGGTTTTCCTACTCCCAGAAAAGGGAGCGTTCGAGGCCTTGTGTAGCCAGACGATGAACCTGGCTCCACAGCTCCAGACTTAGGTTCAATATTTTTTTTCCCACGACCAGCTGATGCTCCACCACTACCACTACCCTCATTACCAGCTGACAATGAACGCCCCCGGCCACGACCTCTTCCACCAGACTTCCTCATTGTTTTAAAAACGTAAACAAACTAACGGTATTTGTTGCTGTCACACAACTTACACGGTGAGCTATAACTTCAGTATGATTTAGCTACCCCTTTACAGGTGAGTGAGACCACAACGAAAATCAGGCACAATGTTACACACTCTGTTGTTGGTGGCAACAAATGAGAGAGATGCCACACACGCAGGACTGTCACTGAAGCACAAATGTAAATATTAATCTCCCACTGATTTGATTTTTTTTTTTTTTTCAGGGAGACTTTAGGAAAAAAAAATAATAGAATAAAATGATTTTTTCAGGAAGAATTTAGAAACCAAATAAAATAAAATGATTTTTTCAGGGAGAATTTAGAAAACAAATAAAACAAAAAAAGGCTTTCTATGGCCCACTGAGTGAGAGATGACGCACACATGAGTCAGGAGTGGCACACAAGCCCAGAGGCCAATATTTATCTCCCACTGATTGATGTAGTGATTTTTTCAGGTAGATTTTGGAACCCAAATCAAGCTAAAAAAATAATAGGCTTTCTATGGCCCACAATTGGAGAGAGAGAGAGAGATGGCACACCCAGGAGTCAAGACTGGCACACAAGCAGAAAGGGCAATATTAATCTCCCACTGATTTGTTTTTTTTGTTTTTTTCAGGGAGACTTTAGGAAAAAAATAAAATAGAATAAAATGATTTTTTCAGGAAGAATTTAGAAACCAAATAAAATAAAATGATTTTTTCAGGGAGAATTTAGAAAACAAATAAAACAAAAAAAGGCTTTCTATGGCCCACTGAGTGAGAGATGACGCACACAGGAGTCAGGAGTGGCACACAAGCCCAGAGGCCAATATTTATCTCCCACTGATTGATGTAGTGATTTTTTCAGGTAGATTTTGGAACCCAAATCAAGCTAAAAAAATAATAGGCTTTCTATGGCCCACAATTGGAGAGAGAGAGAGAGATGGCACACCCAGGAGTCAAGACTGGCACACAAGCAGAAAGGGCAATATTAATCTCCCCCTGATTTGTTTTTTGCTTTTTTTCTCAGGGAGACTTTAGGAAAAAAAAATAATAGAATAAAATGATTTTTTCAGGAAGAATTTAGAAACCAAATAAAATAAAATGATTTTTTCAGGGAGAATTTAGAAAACAAAACAAAAAAAGGCTTTCTATGGCCCACTGAGTGAGAGATGACGCACACAGGAGTCAGGAGTGGCACACAAGCCCAGAGGCCAATATTTATCTCCCACTGATTGATGTAGTGATTTTTTCAGGTAGATTTTGGAACCCAAATCAAGCTAAAAAAATAATAGGCTTTCTATGGCCCACAATTGGAGAGAGAGAGAGAGAGATGGCACACCCAGGAGTCAAGACTGGCACACAAGCAGAAAGGGCAATATTAATCTCCCACTGATTTGTTTTTTTTTTTTTTCAGGGAGACTTTAGGAAAAAAAAATAATAGAATAAAATGATTTTTTTCAGGAAGAATTTAGAAACCAAATAAAATAAAATGATTTTTTCAGGGAGAATTTAGAAAACAAATAAAACAAAAAAAGGCTTTCTATGGCCCACTGAGTGAGAGATGACGCACACAGGAGTCAGGAGTGGCACACAAGCCCAGAGGCCAATATTTATCTCCCACTGATTGATTTATTGATTTTTTCAGGTAGAATTTAGAACCCAAATCAACCAAAAACATAAATAGGCTTTCTATGGCCCACTATTTGTGAGAGAGATGGCACGCTCAGGACTGGCACACAAGCCCAGAGGCCAATATTAATCTCCCACTTTTTATTTTTTTTCAGGGAAAATTTATAAACCCAATAAAAAAAATAAATAAATAAATAGGCTTTCTATGGCCCACTATCTAAGAGAGAGAGATGGCACGCTTAGGACTGGCACACAAGCCCAAAGGCCAATATTAATCTCCCTTTTTTTTTTCAGGGAGCTTTATAAAACCAAAAAAAAATAAATAGGCTTTCTATGGCCCACTATTTGTGAGAGAGATGGCACGCTCAGGACTGGCACACAAGCCCAGAGGCCAATATTAATCTCCCACTTTTTTTTTTTTGTTCCAGGGAAAATTTATAAACCCAATAAAAAAAATAATAAATAGGCTATCTATGGCCCACTATCTGAGAGAGAGAGATGGCACGCTTAGGACTGGCACACAAGCCCAAAGGCCAATATTAATCTCCCACTGATTGATGTTGTGATTTTTTCAGGTAGATTTTGGAACCCAAATCAAGCAAAAAAATAAATAGGCTTTCTATGGCCCACTGAGTGAGTGATGATGCACACAGGAGTCAGGAGTGGCACACAAGCCCTGAGGCCAATATTTTTCTCCCACTGATTGATGTAGTGATTTTTTCAGGTAGATTTTAGAACCCAAATCAAGCAAAAAAATAAATAGGCTTTCTATGGCCCACTGAGTGAGAGATGACACAGACAGGGATGGCACTCTAGCAGAAATGTCAATCTTAATCTCCCACAAAAAAAAAAAAAAAAAAGGAACTGTCCTTCAATTACCATCTCCCTGCAGTAATCTCAGCCAGGTATGGCAGGCAGCAATAAGGAGTGGACTGATGCACAAATTAAATAAAAAGTGTGGACAAACAAAAAAGATAGCTGTGCAGAAAGGAATGAACAAGAGGATTTGTGCTTTGAAAAAAGCAGTTGGTTTGCACAGCGGCGTACACACAGCAATGCAGCTATCAGGGAGCCTTCTAGGGCAGCCCAATGAGATACAGCGCTGAGGGGGAAAAAAAAAAAATGTAGCTTCCACTGTCCCTGCACACCGAAGGTGGTGTTGGGAGTGGAAATCGCTACAGCACAAGCGGTTTTGTGGTTAATGGACCCTGCCTAACGCTATCCCTGCTTCTGACGAAGCGGCAGCAACCTCTCCCTAAGCTCAGATCAGCAGCAGTAAGATGGCGGTCGGCGGGAACTCCCCTTTATAGCCCCTGTGACGCCGCAGACAGCAAGCCAATCACTGCAATGCCCTTCTCTAAGATGGTGGGGACCAGGACCTATGTCATCACGCTGCCCACACTCTGCGTTTACCTTCATTGGCTGAGAAATGGCGCTTTTCGCGTCATTGAAACGCGACTTTGGCGCGAAAGTCGCGTACCGCATGGCCGACCACGCACAGGGGTCGGATCTGGTTTCATGAAACCCGACTTTGCCAAAAGTCGGCGACTTTTGAAAATGAACGACCCGTTTCGCTCAACCCTAGTCACCACCACCCTGCAGGAAAGCCTTAGGTTCCTAAACGGGAAAAGACTTCCTCCTAAACTGTTTGACGTCACTTGGCTTTCACTGCATGGTCGTCTCTTTGTCAGGGGGAACCTGAAACACTTGAGTGTCTCCGATCGGAATTGTCCCCTTGGTTGTCAGCAGGAGGAGACTATGGAGCATTTTATATGTGATTGATGGGGAGGGAGGAAGATCTGGGAGGAAGTGTCTGATAATCTAAAAATCCCCAGACTGCGGACTTTAAAGTATTCTGACATAATCTATGGTGTCCCCTCCACTGTTAGTAACATCGACAGAGAGACGATGTACATTATAATAAGCGTCATTAAATACTATCATTGGCACATGAGAACCCGGGTGTCACTGCACAATGAGCTGTTCGATCACAGCGCTGCGGCTGGTCAGGTAATGTCAGAACTCCGGTGGATAAAATCGCTAGAAGTTGGAAGGAGTCCGAGAAATATTAAGTTATGGAGGAATGTAAAATTCAGTTAGAAAATATGATATGACTTTTTTTTTTTTGTTTAATTTTCTTCTACCTCCAGGTGTGGACACTTTAATTTATGTATCAATATGATCTGATTATTTAGTACTTGTGTATATATGACCAAAGTGAATTGTGTTTTGTAATTCTTGTAATTCTGGGTGATTTTTGTTTTTATTATAATTGTATTTATGTTTGGTTTTTATAATAAAAATTGCCCCTATGTACAAGAATATAACTACTATAATACTGCTCCTATGTACAAGAATATAACTACTATAATACTGCTCCTATGTACAAGGATATAACTACTATAATACTGCTCCTATGTACAAGAATATAACTACTATAATACTGCTCCTATGTACAAGATTATAACTACTATAATACTGCTCCTATGAACAAGAATATAACTACTATAATACTGCCCCTATGTACAAGAATATAACTACTATAATACTGCTCCTATGTACAAGAATATATCTACTATAATACTGCCCCTATGGACAAGAATATAACTGCTATAATACTGCTCCCTATGTACAAGAATATAACTACTATAAGGCCATGTTCACACAGTGCGTTTTTTACTGCGGAACCGCAGCGGTTTTGCCGCTGCGGTTCCGCAGCTGTTTTCCATGCAGGGTACATAACAATGTAACCCTATGGAAAACAGTCACTGCTGTGCACATGATCCGTAATTTCGTTTAAAAAGCCGCGCAGAATAGCTGCGCCAAAAAAGAAGGAGCATGTCACTTCTTTTTCCTGAACCGCAGCGGTTCTGCACCCATAGACCTCCATTGTGAGGTCAAAATCGCAGTAAAACCCGCAGATCAAAAATATATCTGCGGGTTTTACTGCGATTTGATGTGCAGAACCGCTGCAGCAGGAAGTGCGGGGGAGCGGGCGGAAGTGCGTGGGCGGAGTGTGGCTGCCCCCCCGTGCTCCGATCCCGCCCCCCCGTGCTCCGATGCCCCCCCCCGTGCTCCGATGCCCCCCCCCGTGCCCTAATCTCATAGTAACATAGTAACATAGTTAGTAAGGCCGAAAAAAGACATTTGTCCATCCAGTTCAGCCTATATTCCATCATAATAAATCCCCAGATCTACGTCCTTCTACAGAACCTAATTGTATGATACAATATTGTTCTGCTCCAGGAAGACATCCAGGCCTCTCTTGAACCCCTCGACTGAGTTCGCCATCACCACCTCCTCAGGCAAGCAATTCCAGATTCTCACTGCCCTAACAGTAAAGAATCCTCTTCTATGTTGGTGGAAAAACCTTCTCTCCTCCAGACGCAAAGAATGCCCCCTTGTGCCCGTCACCTTCCTTGGTATAAACAGATCCTCAGCGAGATATTTGTATTGTCCCCTTATATACTTATACATGGTTATTAGATCGCCCCTCAGTCGTCTTTTTTCTAGACTAATTAATCCTAATTTCGCTAATCTATCTGGGTATTGTAGTTCTCCCATCCCCTTTATTAATTTTGTTGCCCTCCTTTGTACTCTCTCTAGTTCCATTATATCCTTCCTGAGCACCGGTGCCCAAAACTGGACACAGTACTCCATGTGCGGTCTAACTAGGGATTTGTACAGAGGCAGTATAATGCTCTCATCATGTGTATCCAGACCTCTTTTAATGCACCCCATGATCCTGTTTGCCTTGGCAGCTGCTGCCTGGCACTGGCTGCTCCAGGTAAGTTTATCATTAACTAGGATCCCCAAGTCCTTCTCCCTGTCAGATTTACCCAGTGGTTTCCCGTTCAGTGTGTAATGGTGATATTGATTCCCTCTTCCCATGTGTATAACCTTACATTTATCATTGTTAAACCTCATCTGCCACCTTTCAGCCCAAGTTTCCAACTTATCCAGATCCATCTGTAGCAGAATACTATCTTCTCTTGTATTAACTGCTTTACATAGTTTTGTATCATCTGCAAATATCGATATTTTACTGTGTAAACCTTCTACCAGATCATTAATGAATATGTTGAAGAGAACAGGTCCCAATACTGACCCCTGCGGTACCCCACTGGTCACAGCGACCCAGTTAGAGACTATACCATTTATAACCACCCTCTGCTTTCTATCACTAAGCCAGTTACTAACCCATTTACACACATTTTCCCCCAGACCAAGCATTCTCATTTTGTGTACCAACCTCTTGTGCGGCACGGTATCAAACGCTTTGGAAAAATCGAGATATACCACGTCCAATGACTCACCGTGGTCCAGTCTATAGCTTACCTCTTCATAAAAACTGATTAGATTGGTTTGACAGGAGCGATTTCTCATAAACCCATGCTGATATGGAGTTAAACAGTTATTCTCATTGAGATAATCCAGAATAACATCCCTCAGAAACCCTTCAAATATTTTACCAACAATAGAGGTTAGACTTACTGGCCTATAATTTCCAGGTTCACTTTTAGAGCCCTTTTTGAATATTGGCACCACATTTGCTATGCGCCAGTCCTGCGGAACAGACCCTGTCGCTATAGAGTCACTAAAAATAAGAAATAATGGTTTATCTATTACATTACTTAGTTCTCTTAGTACTCGTGGGTGTATGCCATCCGGACCCGGAGATTTATCTATTTTAATCTTATTTAGCCGATTTCGCACCTCTTCTTGGGTTAGATTGGTGACCCTTAATATAGGGTTTTCATTGTTTCTTGGGATTACACCTAGCATTTCATTTTCCACCGTGAATACCGTGGAGAAGAAGGTGTTTAATATGTTAGCTTTTTCCTCGTCATCTACAACCATTCTTTCCTCACTATTTTTTAAGGGGCCTACATTTTCAGTTTTTATTCTTTTACTATTGATATAGTTGAAGAACAGTTTGGGATTAGTTTTACTCTCCTTGGCAATGTGCTTCTCTGTTTCCTTTTTGGCAGCTTTAATTAGTTTTTTAGATAAAGTATTTTTCTCCCTATAGTTTTTTAGAGCTTCAATGGTGCCATCCTGCTTTAGTAGTGCAAATGCTTTCTTTTTACTGTTAATTGCCTGTCTTACTTCTTTGTTTAGCCACATTGGGTTTTTCCTATTTCTAGTCCTTTTATTCCCACAAGGTATAAACCGCTTACACTGCCTATTTAGAATGTTCTTAAACATTTCCCATTTATTATCTGTATTCTCATTTCTGAGGATATTGTCCCAGTCTACCAGATTAAGGGCATCTCTAAGCTGGTCAAACTTTGCCTTCCTAAAGTTCAGTGTTTTTGTGACTCCCTGACAAGTCCCCCTAGTGAAAGACAGGTGAAACTGCACAATATTGTGGTCGCTATTTCCTAAATGCCCAACCACCTGCAGATTTGTTATTCTGTCAGGTCTATTAGATAGTATTAGGTCTAAAAGTGCTGCTCCTCTGGTTGGATTCTGCACCAATTGTGAAAGATAATTTTTCTTGGTTATTAGCAGAAACCTGTTGCCTTTATGGGTTTCACAGGTTTCTGTTTCCCAGTTAATATCCGGGTAGTTAAAGTCCCCCATAACCAGGACCTCATTATGGGTTGCAGCTTCATCTATCTGCTTTAGAAGTAGACTTTCTATGGTTTCTGTTATATTTGGGGGTTTGTAACAGACCCCAATGAGAATTTTGTTACCATTTTTCCCTCCATGAATTTCAACCCATATGGACTCGACATCCTCATTCCCTTCGCTAATATCCTCCCTTAAAGTGGACTTTAGACAAGACTTTACATAGAGACAAACCCCTCCTCCTCTCCGATTTTTACGATCCTTTCTAAACAGACTGTAACCCTGTAAGTTAACTGCCCAGTCATAGCTTTCATCTAACCATGTCTCGGTTATTCCCACTATGTCAAAGTTACCTGTAGATATTTCTGCTTCTAGTTCTTCCATCTTGTTTGTCAGGCTTCTGGCGTTTGCGAGCATGCAGTTTAGAGGATTTTGTTTTGTTCCAATCTCCTCACTGTGGATTGTTTTAGAAATGTTCTTACCTCCCTTCTGAGTATGTTTTCCTGGGTCGTCTTTGTTCGAGTCTAATGTTTTTCTTCCCGTCCCCTCTTCTTCTAGTTTAACGCCCTCCTGATGAGTGTAGCAAGTCTTCTGGCGAATGTGTGTTTCCCAGGTTTGTTGAGGTGTAGTCCGTCTCTGGCGAGGAGTCCATCATACCAGTAATTCACACCGTGGTCCAGGAATCCGAATCCTTGTTGTCTGCACCATCGTCTTAGCCAGTTGTTTGCATCAAGGATCCTGTTCCATCTCCTGGTGCCATGCCCATCTACTGGAAGGATAGAAGAAAAAACTACCTGTGCATCCAGTTCCTTTACTTTCTTCCCCAACTCTTCAAAGTCCTTGCAGATTGTCGGTAGGTCCTTCCTTGCCGTGTCATTGGTGCCAACATGTATCAGAAGAAATGGGTGGACGTCCTTGGAGCTGAAGAGCTTTGGTATCCTATCGGTCACATCCTTGATCATCGCACCTGGAAGGCAGCATACTTCTCTTGCAGTTATGTCCGGTCTGCAGATGGCTGCTTCTGTGCCTCTCAGTAGTGAGTCTCCCACCACCACCACTCTTCGTTGCTTCTTGGCTGTACTTTTTGCTGTCACTTGTTGCTGTGTGCCCTTTTCTTTTTTGCTTGCTGGTATTGCTTCATTCTTAGGTGTGCCATCTTCATCCTCTACAAAGATTTGATATCGGTTCTTCAGTTGTGTGGTTGGTGATTTCTCCATGGTCTTCTTGCTTCTTTTGGTCACATGCTTCCACTCATCTGCTTTTGGAGGTTCTCTGACACTTTTTGCACCTTCTGTGACCAGTAGAGATGCTTCTGTTCTGTCTCCCCCCCTTATACTTACCCGGCGTCCCGGTGTCCGTCCGGCCGTCTTCTCCCTGGGCGCCGCCATCTTGCAAAATGGCGGGCGCATGCGCAGTGCGCCCGCCGAATCTGCCGGCCGGCAGATTCGCCCCAAAGTGCATTTTGATCACTGAGATATAACCTATCTCAGTGATCAAAATAAAAAAATAGTAAATGACACCCCCCCCCCACTTTGTCACCCCCATTGGTAGGGACAATAAAAAAATTAAGATTTTTTTTTTTTTTTCACTAAGGTTAGAATAGGGGTAGGGGTAGGGTTAGGGTTAGGGTTAGGGGTAGGGTTAGGGTATTTTCAGCCATTTTAGCCCTAAAAAGCTTCCTAGGAAACACACAGTCTCTGCATAGAAAACTGCATAAAAAAAGGATAAAAAAACGCATCAAAAAACGCATCAAAAAAGGACAAAAAAAGGACCAAAAAAAGGACCTGCGTTTTCTGCCAAGAGCTGCAGTTTTTTAAAAAAACTGTCCTGAAAAAAAAAGGATGGAAATCCTGAACGTGTGAACATACCCTAATACTGATCCTATGTACAAGAATATAACTACTATAATACTGCCCCTATGTACAACAATATAACTACTATAATACTGCTCCTATGTACAAGAATATAACTACTATAATACTGCCCCTATGTACAAGGATATAACTACTATAATACTGCTCCTATGTACAAGAATATAACTACTATAATACTGCTCCTATGTACAAGAATATATCTACTATAATACTGCCCCTATGTACAAGAATATAACTACTATAATACTGCCCCTATGTACAAGAATATAACTACTATAATACTGCTCCTATGTACAAGAATATAACTACTATAATACTGCCCCTATGTACAAGAATATAACTACTATAATACTGCCCCTATGTACAAGAATATAACTACTATAATACTGCCCCTATGTACAAGAATATAACTACTATAATACTGCTCCTATGTACAAGAATATAACTACTATAATACTGCTCCTATGTACAAGAATATAACTACTATAATACTGCCACTATGTACAAGAATATAACTACTATAATACTGCTCCTATGTACAAGAATATAACTACTATAATACTGCCCCTATGTACAACAATATAACTACTATAATACTGCTCCTATGTACAAGAATATAACTACTATAATACTGCCCCTATGTACAAGGATATAACTACTATAATACTGCTCCTATGTACAAGAATATAACTACTATAATACTGCTCCTATGTACAAGAATATATCTACTATAATACTGCCCCTATGGACAAGAATATAACTGCTATAATACTGCTCCCTATGTACAAGAATATAACTACTATAATACTGCCCCTATGTACAAGAATATAACTACTATAATACTGCCCCTATGTACAAGAATATAACTACTATAATACTGCTCCTATGTACAACAATATAACTACTATAATACTGCCCCCTATGTACAAGAATATAATTACTATAATACTGTCCCTATGTACAGGAATATAACTACTATAATACTGCCCCTATGTACAAGAATATAACTACTATAATACTGCCTCCTATGTACAAGAATATAACTACTATAATACTGCTCCTATGTACAAGAATATGACTACTATAATACTGCCCCTATGTACAAGAATATAACTACTATAATACTGCTCCTATGTACAAGAATATAACTACTATAATACTGCCCCTATGTACAAGAATATAACTACTATAATACTGCCCCTATGTACAAGAATATAACTACTATAATACTGCTCCTATGTACAAGAATATAACTACTATAATACTGCCCCTATGTACAAGAATATAACTACTATAATACTGCCCCTATGTACAAGAATATAACTACTATAATACTGCCCCTAAGTACAAGAATATAACTACTATAATACTGCTCCTATGTACAAGAATATAACTACTATAATACTGCTCCTATGTACAAGAATATAACTACTATAATACTGCCACTATGTACAAGAATATAACTACTATAATACTGCCCCTATGTACAAGAATATAACTACTATAATACTGCCCCTATGTACAAGAATATAACTACTATAATACTGCCCCTATGTACAGGAATATAACTACTATAATATGGCTCCTATGTACAAGAATATAACTACTATAATACTGCCCCCTATGTACAAGAATATAACTACTATAATACTGCCCCTATGTACAAGAATATAACTACTATAATACTGGTCCTATGTACAAGAATATAACTACTATAATACTGCTCCTATGTACAAGAATATAACTACTATAATACTGCTCCTATGTACAAGAATATAACTACTATAATACTGCCCCTATGTACAGGAATATAACTACTATAATATGGCTCCTATGTACAAGAATATAACTACTATAATACTGCCCCCTATATACAAGAATATAACTACTATAATACTGCCCCTATGTACAAGAATATAACTACTATAATACTGCTCCTATGTACAAGAATATAACTACTATAATACTGCCCCCTATGTACAAGAATATAACTACTATAATACTGCTCCTATGTACAAGAATATAACTACTATAATACTGCCCCCTATATACAAGAATATAACTACTATAATACTGCCCCTATGTACAAGAATATAACTACTATAATACTGCTCCTATGTACAAGAATATAACTACTATAATACTGCTCCTATGTACAAGAATATAACTACTATAATACTGCCCCTATGTACAGGAATATAACTACTATAATATGGCTCCTATGTACAAGAATATAACTACTATAATACTGCCCCCTATATACAAGAATATAACTACTATAATACTGCCCCTATGTACAAGAATATAACTACTATAATACTGCTCCTATGTACAAGAATATAACTACTATAATACTGCCCCCTATGTACAAGAATATAACTACTATAATACTGCTCCTATGTACAAGAATATAACTACTATAATACTGCTCCTATGTACAAGAATATAACTACTATAATACTGCCCCCTATATACAAGAATATAACTACTATAATACTGCCCCTATGTACAAGAATATAACTACTATAATACTGCTCCTATGTACAAGAATATAACTACTATAATACTGGCCCTATGTACAAGAATAGAACTACTATAATACTGCTCCTATGTACAAGAATATAACTACTATAATACTGCTCCTATGTACAAGAATATAACTACTATAATACTGCCCCTATGTACAAGAATATAACTACTATAATACTGCCCCTATGTACAAGAATATAACTACTATAATACTGCTCCTATGTACAAGAATATAACTACTATAATACTGCTCCTATGTACAAGAATATAACTACTATAATACTGCTCTTATGTACAAGAATATAACTACTATAATACTGCCCCTATGTACAAGAATATAACTACTATAATACTGCCCCTATGTACAAGAATATAACTACTATAATACTGCTCCTATGTACAAGAATATAACTACTATAATACTGCCCCTATGTACAGGAATATAACTACTATAATATGGCTCCTATGTACAAGAATATAACTACTATAATACTGCCCCTATGTACAAGAATATAACTACTATAATACTGCCCCCTATATACAAGAATATAACTACTAGAATACTGCCCCTATGTACAAGAATATAACTACTATAATACTGCTCCTATGTACAAAAATATAACTACTATAATACTGCTCCTATGTACAAGAATATAACTACTATAATACTGCTCCTATGTACAAGAATATAACTACTATAATACTGCCCCTATGTACAGGAATATAACTACTATAATATGGCTCCTATGTACAAGAATATAACTACTATAATACTGCCCCCTATGTACAAGAATATAACTACTATAATACTGCCCCTATGTACAAGAATATAACTACTATAATACTGCTCCTATGTACAAGAATATAACTACTATTATACTGCTCCTATGTACAAGAATATAACTACTATAATACTGCCCCTATGTACAAGAATATAACTACTATAATACTGCTCCTACGTACAAGAATATAACTACTATAATACTGCCCCCTATGTACAAGAATATAACTACTATAATACTGCCCCTATGTACAAGAATATAACTACTATAATACTGCTCCTATGTACAAGAATATAACTACTATAATACTGCCCCCTATGTACAAGAATATAACTACTATAATACTGCCCCTATGTACAAGAATATAACTACTATAATACTGCTCCTATGTACAAGAATATAACTACTATAATACTGCTCCTATGTACAAGAATATAACTACTATAATACTGCCACTATGTACAAGAATATAACTACTATAATACTGCCCCTATGTACAAGAATATAACTACTATAATACTGCTCCTATGTACAAGAATATAACTACTATAATACTGCCCCCTATGTACAAGAATATAACTACTATAATACTGCCCCTATGTACAAGAATATAACTACTATAATACTGCTCCTATGTACAAGAATATAACTACTATAATACTGCTCCTATGTACAAGAATATAACTACTATAATACTGCCCCTATGTACAGGAATATAACTACTATAATATGGCTCCTATGTACAAGAATATAACTACTATAATACTGCCCCCTATATACAAGAATATAACTACTATAATACTGCCCCTATGTACAAGAATATAACTACTATAATACTGCTCCTATGTACAAGAATATAACTACTATAATACTGCCCCCTATGTACAAGAATATAACTACTATAATACTGCTCCTATGTACAAGAATATAACTACTATAATACTGCCCCCTATATACAAGAATATAACTACTATAATACTGCCCCTATGTACAAGAATATAACTACTATAATACTGCTCCTATGTACAAGAATATAACTACTATAATACTGCCCCTATGTACAAGAATATAACTACTATAATACTGCTCCTATGTACAAGAATATAACTACTATAATACTGCTCCTATGTACAAGAATATAACTACTATAATACTGCTCTTATGTACAAGAATATAACTACTATAATACTGCCCCTATGTACAAGAATATAACTACTATAATACTGCCCCTATGTACAAGAATATAACTACTATAATACTGCCCCTATGTACAAGAATATAACTACTATAATACTGCTCCTATGTACAAGAATATAACTACTATAATACTGCCCCTATGTACAGGAATATAACTACTATAATATGGCTCCTATGTACAAGAATATAACTACTATAATACTGCCCCCTATATACAAGAATATAACTACTATAATACTGCCCCTATGTACAAGAATATAACTACTATAATACTGCTCCTATGTACAAAAATATAACTACTATAATACTGCTCCTATGTACAAGAATATAACTACTATAATACTGCTCCTATGTACAAGAATATAACTACTATAATACTGCCCCTATGTACAGGAATATAACTACTATAATATGGCTCCTATGTACAAGAATATAACTACTATAATACTGCCCCCTATGTACAAGATTATAACTACTATAATACTGCCCCTATGTACAAGAATATAACTACTATAATACTGCTCCTATGTACAAGAATATAACTACTATAATACTGCTCCTATGTACAAGAATATAACTACTATAATACTGCCCCTATGTACAAGAATATAACAACTATAATACTGCTCCTATGTACAAGAATATAACTACTATAATACTGCCCCCTATGTACAACAGGATACAAATCGGAAGCATACATAGTCCGTCTAAGTTACTAGAATCATGTAGTGATACAATAAGTTATACCAGTCATAACAACCAAGACAGACATAGGACTTCAAAGGAGGACAACTGCATATACATATGATCGACAACAAGAGCACCAAAAAGCGCAGTCAGACAACGTCCAATAATGAAAATATTAAACAGCTTTATTAATTAAAAAGAGACGCAGGTATGCAGCATGGCAGGCAAAACGAATCCCCTATACGAGCCCACACACGCATCTCATGTAACAGGACCGAGCTAAGGTGCGCAACTTATCATCATGGACCATGTACACAACACATCCATATATATTAAAATAACATCAATGTTGCAAAGGCATCAATCGATGGTACTCATGACCCTAGAAAAAAGTGTCAGATATTAAATAGCGACAATAGTGCAAAGGCATCCATCAATGGTACTCATGGCCATAAAGACAAGTGTCAGATATACCGTACATACCACAGTGGTGGGTCAGTAAGGTGCGCACCAAAGTCCAGTCCTCCCCGACGCGCGTTTCGGCGAGTGGCCTTCCTCAGGGGGGGTACCCAACACAAGGGGGGCACCGATTAAATACCGTGCAATCCGGAAATAGCGGCGTTCACATGCACAACCGCGCCGCATCATCCACATCCGGTCCGCACGGCCTGCGGGACCGGAAACACACGGGCCCCATGTGATCCGCCCCACAAGGCACTGCAGGAGCAGGAGGGAGACGCGGCGCGACTGCGCATGCGTGAAAAACAACCGCGGCCATCTTGCAAAGGGGCAAAAGTGTTGGCATATACACAGCCCACACATCTAACAAGGGGGCAAAGATGCTGGCATACATAAGGAGACAAAGCGGCTCCACTTATAAAAAATGCACCCAGGATACAGGAGATGTGCTGCGCAGGGTTGACGGACTGTGTTTGGAGGGTGACACTCTATTGGTTTCGGCGGATGTCGAATCTCTTTACACCAATATTAGACATGGAGACGGTATTGGGGCCGTGAGATATTTTCTGGAGTCATCCACTTTGTCTATTGGTATGAGATCGCTCCTGCTGGAACTTTTAGAGTTCACCCTCACCCATAACTTTTTTGTCTTTAAAGGGTCCTTCTACCTACAGCTCCAGGGGACCGCTATGGGGGCGGCCTTTGCGCCCTCCTATGCTGGTCTCTTTCTGGGGCTGTGGGAGAGGGACCTCCTCCTGTCTGGCGAACAGGGATCAATTGACCGCGTTCCTTTATGGACGCGTTATATTGATGATATCTTCTTCGTCTGGCAGGGCACGTCCGCTGACCTTGCGCAGTACATCTCCACCTTGAACAGCAACGATATGAATATTCATTTGACATTTGTGTGGAGTGATACATCTATTGATTTCCTAGATGTGACGATCAAGAAGGATCCGAATGGTATGCTGTGTACGGATATTTTCCGAAAGCCTACCTCTACCAATACCTTGCTGCACGCGTCCTCAGGCCACCCCCAACATATGATACGCTCTATTCCGGTGGGGCAGTTCCTTCGTTTACGTCGGATCTGCTCCACTGATAGTGACTTTGAGAGAAGAGCTGGTGAACTGAGGACGAGATTTGCAGCACGTGGATATAGTGGTAGATCTATCAAGAAGGCCTATCAGAGGGCAAAATATTCCACGCGGCATGATTTACTTTATGGTAATCAATATGAACAAACTAATAGGAAAATCAATAACAATAATAATGTTAGATTCATTACTACCTACAATTCTAAGGCCAATCTGATCAGGAGAGCTTTGGATAAAGCCTGGCCTATACTTCAAGTCGATCCCATTATTCAAAAATTGATCCCTGAGAAGCCATCTATTACATTCAGGCGAGCTACCAATCTGCGTGAACAATTGGTTCGTAGCCATTATGAGGGACGTCCTTCTTTAACTTTTTTGGATAGTTTTACACCTAGGGTTGGCTGTCTTCCATGTGGTAGGTGTGTCGCCTGCCCCAATATTGATAAAAGTGACTCCTTTTATAACTCTAGTGGTACTAGGATGTTCTCCATTAGACAACGGATCACCTGTACCACTAGGTATGTTATATATTATGCTACATGCCCCTGCGGACTCATATACGTTGGCCTTACCACCCGCCAGTTGAAAGTCCGCGTGAGGGAGCATGTGTTGGGGATTAAGGCGGCCACCGACCACATGGATGTGACCACATTAAAAACCTTGCCGAGACATTTCAAGACTTATCACAACTGTGATGCCACGTTGTTGAGAGTGAGGGGAATTGATGCCCTCAGGATCAACATCAGAGGTGGCAATTTATCTAAGAGACTCGGCATGTTGGAAACACGCTGGATTTGGCGTTTAGGTACTGTCCAGCCCCACGGACTTAATGAGGGTTTGTCGTTCGCCCCGTTTTTGTAGTCTCCCGTTTGCTGTGCATCATTTCCTCGGTGCGTTTCCGCATTCGTTATCTTTATTTGTTTTTAATTTGCGTTGTTTTCTCTTAATTTTAGTATTTTTCCGGATCGTGACCTGGTTACTTGACAACTGCCCTGGCCTATATAGGATGAAGAACCTACATCTATTCTACATGTATATACGGGCTGAACATTTACTGCCATCAACATATTTTACTCTATCTATGTACATTATGGACTATATGTTGTTGTATTCGGATTGGATTTGCATTAGGGAATTGTTATTGATATGTGTGCCCATTATATATAGTTTGACACTCATTGATATGTCTATTTGAGAATTTTGATATATACAGACGCAATGTTGTTGGGTGCTTTATTCCCCCCTTTTTTGTTTAATTATGCTGTAATATTTATGTTGTATTGCCAGTCTGTGTGCATTATGTTTATTACTCTATATATACATTATTGATCTATGACATAATATACCGGCCATATATGGGTAATTTGTTCGGAGCTATAGGGTCACTTTAGCGGACTATTTATGTCTTTTATACTGGTTTTGATGTGTGTTTTTATACCAGTATTCTATACTATACTCCTGCGGTCTGGGGGTGCATTTTTTATAAGTGGAGCCGCTTTGTCTCCTTATGTATGCCAGCATCTTTGCCCCCTTGTTAGATGTGTGGGCTGTGTATATGCCAACACTTTTGCCCCTTTGCAAGATGGCCGCGGTTGTTTTTCACGCATGCGCAGTCGCGCCGCGTCTCCCTCCTGCTCCTGCAGTGCCTTGTGGGGCGGATCACATGGGGCCCGTGTGTTTCCGGTCCCGCAGGCCGTGCGGACCGGATGTGGATGATGCGGCGCGGTTGTGCATGTGAACGCCGCTATTTCCGGATTGCACGGTATTTAATCGGTGCCCCCCTTGTGTTGGGTACCCCCCCTGAGGAAGGCCACTCGCCGAAACGCGCGTCGGGGAGGACTGGACTTTGGTGCGCACCTTACTGACCCACCACTGTGGTATGTACGGTATATCTGACACTTGTCTTTATGGCCATGAGTACCATTGATGGATGCCTTTGCACTATTGTCGCTATTTAATATCTGACACTTTTTTCTAGGGTCATGAGTACCATCGATTGATGCCTTTGCAACATTGATGTTATTTTAATATATATGGATGTGTTGTGTACATGGTCCATGATGATAAGTTGCGCACCTTAGCTCGGTCCTGTTACATGAGATGCGTGTGTGGGCTCGTATAGGGGATTCGTTTTGCCTGCCATGCTGCATACCTGCGTCTCTTTTTAATTAATAAAGCTGTTTAATATTTTCATTATTGGACGTTGTCTGACTGCGCTTTTTGGTGCTCTTGTTGTCGCCCCTATGTACAAGAATATAACTACTATAATACTGCCCCTATGTACAAGAATATAACTACTATAATACTGCTCCTATGTACAAGAATATAACTACTATAATACTGCCACTATGTACAAGAATATAACTACTATAATACTGCCCCTATGTACAAGAATATAACTACTATAATACTGCTCCTATGTACAAGAATATAACTACTATAATACTGCTCCTATGTACAAGAATATAACTACTATAATACTGCTCCTATGTACAAGAATATAACTACTATAATACTGCCCCTATGTACAAGAATATAACTACTATAATACTGCTCCTATGTACAAGAATATAACTACTATAATACTGCCCCTATGTACAAGAATATAACTACTATAATACTGCTCCTATGTACAAGAATATAACTACTATAATACTGCTCCTATGTACAAGAATATAACTACTATAATACTGCCCCTATGTACAAGAATATAACTACTATAATACTGCCACTATGTACAAGAATATAACTACTATAATACTGCCCCTATGTACAAGAATATAACTACTATAATACTGCTCCTATGTACAAGAATATAACTACTATAATACTGCTCCTATGTACAAGAATATAACTACTATAATACTGCCCCTATGTACAAGAATATAACTACTATAATACTGCTCCTATGTACAAGAATATAACTACTATAATACTGCCCCTATGTACAAGAATATAACTACTATAATACTGCTCCTATGTACAAGAATATAACTACTATAATACTGCTCCTATGTACAAGAATATAACTACTATAATACTGCCCCTATGTACAAGAATATAACTACTATAATACTGCTCCTATTTACAAGAGTATAACCGCTACATACATGGCATGTCTCTTCTTGTCCCCCTTCCATTACGCAGCTCTCTCCAGTGTCACATTGTTGTATTTTTTCATTACAGGCGTTGATGTGTTCAGGATGAGTACAGCCGGTGATTAGTGACAGGTTTCCCTCTGGTGTCTCTGGTTTGCTCCCTGCTGCCCTGACATGATCAGTGTTTGGGCCTCTGGCTGGTCCTCCTCTTATCAGCAGACATTGGGCGGTGACAGCCGCCTGCCGCCCGTCTCCCTGAGGACTGTTAGTAGCCAGCAGAATAATAAATAAGGCTTGTCCATGGCACAAATCAGTAAGCAATGAAATCTGGGCTGGCGGCTCAGGGCGGCTGGCAGGGTCCGCTGTCAGGTCTTATCTGTTGTGTCAGTCCTCTGTCTGAAAGGAGATTGAATCAATAGGTGTGACAAGGCCTGCAAGCAGCTTCTCAGATACATCCTGACCTACCACCTAAGCATCTCAGATACATCCTGACCTACCACATAAGCATCTCAGATACATCCTGACCTACCACGTAAGCATGTCAGATACATCCTGACCTACCACGTAAGCATCTCAGATACATCCTGCGCTACCACGTAAGCATGTCAGATACATCCTGACCTACCACGTAAGCATCTCAGATACATCCTGACCTACCATGTAAGCATCTCAGATACATCCTGACCTACCACGTAAGCATGTCAGATACATCCTGACCTACCATGTAAGCATGTCAGATACATCCTGACCTACCACGTAAGCATCTCAGATACATCCTGACCTACCATGTAAGCACCTCAGATACATCCTGACCTACCACGTAAGCATGTCAGATACATCCTGACCTACCACGTAAGCATCTCAGATACATCCTGACCTACCATGTAACTATCTCAGATACATCCTGTGCTATCACATGTTGTGCTCCCAAGTAAACATCTCAGATACATCCTGCGCTACCATGTAAGCATCTCAGATACATCTTGTGCTACCACGTAAGCATCTCAGATACATCCTGTGCTACCAAGTAACTCTCTCAGATGCATCCTGTGCTACCACGTAACTATCTCAGATACATCCTGTGCTACCACGTAAGCATCTCAGATACATCCTGTGCTATCACGTAATTATCTCAGATACATCCTATTACCACGTAACTCTCTCAGATACATCCTGTGCTACCACATAACTATCTCAGATACATCCTGTGCTACCACGTAACTATCTGATACATCCTGTGCTACCACGTAACTATCTCAGATACATCCTGTGCTACCATGTAAGTATCTTAGATGTATCCTGTGCTATTACATAACTATCTCAGATACATCCTGTGCTACCACATAACTATCTCAGATACATCCTGTGCTACCACGTATTGCGCAACCATGTAAGCATCTCAGATACATCCTGCGCTACCACATAAGCATCTCAGATACATCCTGCGCTCTCACATAACTATCTCAGATACATCCTGTACTACCATGTAAGTGGAGCGCCCACAAGGGCGAGGGGATACTCAGTGCTGGGTCATTCGGTTCTCGAGGGGAATGTCACAGTGGCTGACCTTGTCCGTGGCCCTCGGGAAGTCCATTGTAAAAGGGGGGAAAGGTCTTTAAAGGGGAAATGTTCGTGACGCCACCTGTGGTATTCGGTCAGGGTGACCGACGCTGCTTAGGGTCCTCTGGGGTGATGTTATGGCAGCTAGATGGTGTACCTTCCCACAGGTGAAGTATGTCCCCAGGGCTTCCCATAGTGTAGATGGTGGATGGTGTGAGGCGCAGTGAAGAACGAGGACACAAGGTTGCAGTCTCTTTACCTTTACTGAAGGCTTCAGCGTCCACAGTCCAGAGCACCAGAACACAGGGCAGGCAGAGTCCGGCCGGTCTGAAGGCAAATCCAGAGTCCCCTTATCCAGGTGGAAATCAGTAGCCTTCCTCTAGCGCCTGAGTGTTGTAGTAACTTTCTGCTGAGCTTCTCGGTAAGGTCCTCACAACTGATGTTGGTGTTCCAGATGTTATGTCTTTCTCTCTGTCCCCCAGATGGATAGGAACAAACCCATATGACTGGTGGCCTGGGGCTTTTTACAGGGACTCTAGCACGCCCCGGCACCCACAAGTTGCCACCATGCCTCCTGGGATCAGTAATGTGCAATTAGCTGTCCTGCAGGTCTCAGGAGCAAGGCATAGTGACGATTGCTCCCTCGGTGTTCCGGCTACCGGATCCTGCGCCTCAGAAGGAGGCAGCATTTGCAGGGCAGAACTCCTTCTGGTTTCCTCTCCTTTTGCTATGACTTAGTTTCTCACCCTCTACAATACAATTCGCTGTTCGTGTCTCTTTCTTAGGATGCTGCCGCATCGGTAAGCAGTCGCAGCTCCGTATCCCTCTGTCTAGGCCACTGACAGGATCCCACCCCTGTCAGGGACCACCCTGTCGGCAACTGCTAGGTGTTCCTCCTTTCCCTCTGTCTGCCTGACAGGGACTGACTGAGTGAAGCTCAGCCAGCTTTTGACTAACTTCCTATCCAGACCACCAGTTTTACCTAATAGAAATAGGAGGAAACCAATATGGCTAAATAGAGCTGTAAGGGGCGCAATAAGTGACAAAAAGAAAGAATATAGAGAATTAAAGGAAGTAGGTAGTGAGGAGGCATTAAATAAATACAAAAAATTAAATTCTGTAAAAAGCAAATCAAGGCAGCAAAGATTGAGACAGAGAGACTCATTGTCAGAGAGAGTAAAAATAATCCCAAAATATTCTTTAACCCCTTCCCGACCCATGACGCCACGTAGGCGTCATGAAAGTCGGTGCCAATCCAACCCATGACGCCTATGTGGCGTCATGGAAAGATCGCGTCCCTGCAGATCGGGTGATAGGGTTAACTCCCATTTCACCCGATCTGCAGGGACAGGGGGAGTGGTAGTACAGCCCAGGGGGGGTGGCTTCACCCCCCCCCGTGGCTACGATCGCTCTGATTGGCTGTTGAAAGTGAAACTGCCAATCAGAGCGATTTGTAATATTTCACCTATTATAACGGGTGAAATATTACAATCCAGCCATGGCCGATGCTGAAATATCATCGGCCATGGCTGGAAATAATAATGTGCCCCCACCCCACCCCACCGATCGCCCCCCCAGCCCTCCGATCTGCCCGGTACACTGCCCCGCTCCCCTCCGTCCTGTGCTCCGCTCCCCCCCGTGCTCTTGTCCGCTCACCCCCGTGCTCCAATCACCCCCCCTGCACTCCGATCCACCCCCCCCGTGCTCCGTTCCACCCCCCGTGCTCCGTTCCACCCCCCCGTGCTCCGTTCCACCCCCCCCTGTGCTCCGATCCACCCCCCCGTGCTCCGATCCACCCCCCCATGCTCCGATCCCCCCCCCGTGCTCCCCCCTCCACCCCATCATACTTACCGATCCTACCGGGGTCCGTCCGTCTTCTCCCCGGGCGCCGCCATCTTCCAAAATGGCGGGCGCATGCGCAGTGCGCCCGCCGAATCTGCCGGCCGGCAGATTTGTTCCAAAGTACATTTTGATCACTGAGATAGATTATATCTCAGTGATCAAAATAAAAAAATAATAAATGACCCCCCCCCCTTTGTCACCCCCATAGGTAGGGACAATAAAAAAATAAAGATTTTTTTTTTTTCCAATAATGTTAGAATAGGGTTAGGGCTAGGGTTAGGGGTAGGGTTAGAGGTAGGGTTAGGGCTAGGGCTAGGGGTAGGGTTAGGGGTAAGGCTAGGGGTAGGGGTAGGGTTAGGGGTAAGGCTAGGGTTAGGGGTAGGGTTAGGGGTAGGGTTAGGGTTAGGGCTAGGGTTAGGGTTTCGGTATGTGCACACGTATTCTGTTCCTCTGCGGATTTTTCCGCTGCGGATTTGATAAATCCGCAGTGCTAAACCGCTGCGGATTTATGGCGGATTTACCGCGTTTTTTCTGCGCATTTCACTGCAGTTTTACAACTGCGATTTTCTATTGGAGCAGTTGTAAAACCGCTGCGGAATCCGCACAAAGAAGTGACATGCTGCAGAATGTAAACCGCTGCGTTTCCGTGCAATTTTTCCGCAGCATGTGTACAGCGATTTTTGTTTCCCATGGGTTTGCATTGAACTGTAAACTCATGGGAAAATGCTGCGGATCCGCAGTGTTTTCCGCAGCGTGTGCACATACCTTTAGAATTAGGCTATGTGCCCACACTGCGGATTGGCTGCTGCGGATTGGCCGCTGCGGATTCGCAGCAGTGTTTCGTCAGGTTTACAGTACCATGTAAACCTATGGAAAACCAAATCCGCTGTGCCCATGGTGCGGAAAATACCGCGCTGAAACGCTGCGTTGTATTTTCCACAGCATGTCAATTCTTTGTGCGGATTCCGCAGCGTTTTACACCTGTTCCTCAATAGGAATCCGCAGGTGAAATCCGCACAAAAAACACTGGAAATCCGCGGAAAATCCGCAGGTAAAACGCAGTGCCTTTTACCCGCGGATTTTTCAAAAATGATGCTGAAAAATCTCACACGAATCCGCAACGTGGGCACATAGCCTTAGGGCTAGGGTTGGAATTAGGGTTGTGGTTAGGGTTGTGATTAGGGTTATCGCTACAGTTGGGATTAGGGTTAGGGGTGTGTTGGGGTTAGTGCTGGAGGTAGAATTGAGGGGTTTCCCCTCGACGTGTGCCCAAACAGTGGTTTACCCCCACATATGGGGTACCAGCATACTCAGGATAAACTGCGCAACAATTACTGGGGTCCAATTTCTCCTGTTACCCTTGTGAATCTAAAAAATTGCTTGCTAAAACATCATTTTTGAGGAAAGAAAAATGATTTTTTATTTTCACGGCTCTGCGTTGTAAACGTCTGTGAAGCACTTGGGGGTTCAAAGTGCTCCCCACATATCTAGATAAGTTCCTTGGGGGGTCTAGTTTCTAAAATGGGGTCACTTGTGGGGGGTTTCTACTGTTTAGGAACACCAGGGGCTCTGCAAACGCAACGTGACGCCCGCAGACCATTCCATCAAATTCTGCATTTCAAAAGTCACTACTTCCCTTCTGAGCTCCGACGTGTGCCCAAACAGTGGTTTACCCCCACATATGGGGTACCAGCATACTCAGGAGAAACTGGACAACAACTTTTGGGGTCCAATTTCTCCTGTAACCCTTGGGAAAATAAAAAATTCTGGGCTAAATAATTATTTTTGAGGAAAGAAAACGTATTTATTATTTTCACGGTTCTGCATTATAAACTTCTATGAAGCACTTGGGGGTTTAAAGTGCTCACCACACATCTAGATAAGTTCCTTTCGGGGTCTAGTTTCTAAAATGGGGTCATTTGTGGGGGGTTTCTACTGTTAAGCCACATCAGGGGCTCTGCAAACGCAACGTGACGCCCACAGAGCATTCCATCAAAGTCTGCATTTCAAAACGTCACTACTTCACTTCCGCGCCCCGGCATGTGCCCAAAAAGTGGTTTACCCCCACATATGGGGTATCAGCGTACTCAGGAGAAACTGGACAACAACTTTTGGGGTCAAATTTCTCCTGTTACCCTTGGGAAAATAAAAAAATTGCAGGCTAAAAGATCATTTTTGAGAAAATAATTTTTTTTTTATTTTCATGGCTCTGCGTTATAAACTTCTGTGAAGCACTTGGGGGTTCAAAGTCCTCACCACACATCTAGATTAGTTCCTAAACTAGATTAGTTTCCAAAATGGGGTCATTTGTGGGGGATCTCCAATGTTTAGGCACACAGGGGCTCTCCAAACGTGACATGGTGTCCGCTAATGATTGGAGCTAATTTTCCATTTAAAAAGCCAAATGGCGTGCCTTCCCTTCCGAGCCCTACCGTGCGCCTAAACAGTGGTTTACCCCCACATATGGGGTATCAGCGTACTCAGGACAAACTGGACAACAACATTTGGGGTCCAATTTCTCCTATTACCCTTGGCAAAATAGGAAATTCCAGGCTAAAAAAATCATTTTTGAGGAAAGAAAAATTATTTTTTATTTTCATGGCTCTGCGTTATAAACTTCTGCGAAGCACCTGGGGTTTAAAGTGCTCAATATGCATCTAGATAAGTTCCTTGGGGGGTCTAGTTTCCAAAATGGGGTCACTTGTGGGGGATCTCCAATGTTTAGGCACACAGGGGCTCTCCAAACGCGACATGGTGTCCGCTAACAATTGGAGCTAATTTTCCATTCAAAAAGTCAAATGGCACGTCTTCCCTTCCGAGCCCTGCCGAGTGCCCAAACAGTGGTTTACCCCCACATATGAGGTATCGGCGTACTCGGGAGAAATTGCCCAACAAATTTTAGGATCCATTTTATCCTATTGCCCATGTGAAAATGAAAAAATTGAGGCGAAATGAATTTTTTGTGTGAAAAAAAAGTACTTTTTCATTTTTACAGATCAATTTGTGAAGCACCTGAGGGTTTAAAGTGCTCACTAGGCATCTAGATAAGTTCCTTGGGGGGTCTAGTTTCCAAAATGGGGTCACATGTGGGGGAGCTCCAATGTTTAGGCACACAGGGTCTCTCCAAACGCGACATGGTGTCCGCTAACGATGGAGATAATTTTTCATTCAAAAAGTCAAATGGCGCTCCTTCCCTTCCGAGCCTTACCATGTGCCCAAACAGTGGTTTACCCCCACATGTGAGGTATCGGTGTACTCAGGAGAAATTGCCCAACAAATTTTAGGATCCATTTTATCCTGTTACCCATGTGAAAATGAAAAAATTGAGGCTAAAATAATTTTTTTGTGAAAAAAAAGTACTTTTTCATTTTTACGGATCAATTTGTGAAGCACCTGGGGGTTCAAAGTGCTCACTATGCATCTAGATAAGTTCCTTGGGGCGTCTAGTTTCCAAAATGGGGTCACTTGTGGGGGAGCTCCAATTTTTGGCACACGGGGGCTCTCCAAACGTGACATGGTGTCCGCTAAAGAGTGGAGCCAATTTTTTATTCAAAAAGTCAAATGGCGCTCCTTCCCTTCCAAGCCCTGCCGTGCGCCCAAACAGTGGTTTACCCCCACATATGAGGTATCAGCGTACTCAGGACAAATTGGACAACAACTTTCGTGGTTCAGTTTCTCCTTTTACCATTGGGAAAATAAAAAAATTGTTGCTAAAAGATAATTTTTGTGACTAAAAAGTTAAATGTTCATTTTTTCCTTCCATGTTGCTTCTGCTGCTGTGAAGCACCTGAAGGGTTAATAAACTTCTTGAATGTGGTTTTGAGTACCTTGAGGGGTGCAGTTTTTAGAATGGTGTCACTTTTGGGTATTTTCAGCCATATAGACCCCTCAAACTGACTTCAAATGTGAGGTGGTCCCTAAAAAAATGGTTTTGTAAATTTCGTTGTAAAAATGAGAAATCGCTGGTCAAATTTTAACCCTTATAACTTCCTAGCAAAAAAAATTTTGTTTCCAAAATTGTTCTGATGTAAAGTATACATGTGGGAAATGTTATTTATTAACTATTTTGTGTCACATAACTCTCTAGTTTAACAGAATAAAAATTCAAAATGTGAAAATTGCGAAATTTTCAAAATTTTCGCCAAATTTCCGTTTTTTATCACAAATAAACGCAGAATTTATTGACCTAAATTTACCACTAACATGAAGCCCGATATGTCACGAAAAAACAATCTCAGAACCGCTAGGATCCGTTGAAGCGTTCCCGAGTTATTACCTCATAAAGGGACACTGGTCAGAATTGCAAAAAACGGCAAGGTCTTTAAGGTCAAAATAGGCTGGGTCATGAAGGGGTTAACTACATAAATAGTAAGAAACTAAAAAATGATAGTGTTGGCCCCTTAAAAATAGTCTGGGTGAGATGGTGGATGAGGATGAGGAAAAGGCCAATATGCTAAATGACTTTTTTTCATCAGTATTTACACAAGAAAATCCCATGGCGACAAAATGTCTAGTGATAAAAATTCCCAATTAAATGTCACCTGCTTAACCCAGCAGGAAGTGCGGCGGCGTCTAAAAATCACTAAAATTGACAAATCTCCGAGCCCGGATGGGATCCACCCTCGAGTACTGCAGGAATTAAGAACAGTCATTGATAGACCATTATTTGTAATCTTTAAAGACTCCATAATAACAGGGTCTGTGCCGCAGGACTGGCGTATAGCAAATGTGGTGCCAATATTCAAAAAGGAGACAAAAACTGAACTCGGAAATTATCGGCCAGTAAGCTTAACCTCTACTGTGGGTAAAATCCTGGAGGGCATTCTAAGGGACGCTATACTGGAGTATCTGAAGAGGAATAACCTCATGACCCAGTATCAGCACGGGTTTACTAGGGACCGTTCATGTCAGACTAATCTGATCAGCTTCTATGAAGAGGTAAGTTCCGGATTGGACCAAGGGAACCCAGTGGATGTAGTGTATATGGACTTTTCAAAAGCTTTTGATACGGTGCCACACAAAAGGTTGATACATAAAATGAGAATAATGGGGATAGGGGAAAATATGTGCAAGTGGGTTGAGAGCTGGCTCAGGGATAGGAAACAAAGGGTGGTTATTAATGGAGCACACTCGGACTGGGTAGCGGTTAGCAGTGGGGTACCACAGGGGTCAGTATTGGGCCCTCTTCATTTTAACATATTTATTAATGACCTTGTAGGGGGCATTCAGAGGAGAATTTCAATATTTGCAGATGACACTAAACTCTGCAGGGTAATCAATACAGAGGAGGACAATTTTATATTACAGGATGATTTATGTAAACTAGAAGCTTGGGCTGATAAATGGCAAATGAGCTTTAATGGGGATAAATGTAAGGTCATGCACTTGGGGAGAAGTAATAAGATGTATAATTATGTGCTTAATTCTAAAACTCTGGGCAAAACCATCAATGAAAAAGACCTGGGTGTATGGGTGGATGACAAACTCATATTCAGTGGCCAGTGTCAGGCAGCTGCTACAAAGGCAAATAAAATAATGGGATGCATTAAAAGAGGCATAGATGCTCATGAGGAGAACATAATTTTACCTCTATACAAGTCACTAGTGCGACCACACTTAGAATACTGTGCACAGTTCTGGTCTCCGGTGTATAAGAAAGACATAGCTGAACTGGAGCGGGTGCAGAGAAGAGCGACCAAGGTTATTAGAGGACTGGGGGGTCTGCAATACCAAGATAGGTTATTACACTTGGGGCTATTTAGTTTGGAAAAACGAAGACTAAGGGGTGATCTTATGTTAATGTATAAATATATGAGGGGACAGTACAAAGACCTTTCTGATAATCTTTTTAATCATAGACCTGAGACAGGGACAAGGGGGCATCCTCTGCGTTTGGAGGAAAAAAGGTTTAAGCATAATAACAGACGCGGATTCTTTACTGTAAGAGCAGTGAGACTATGGAACTCTCTGCCGTATGATGTGTAATGAGTGATTCATTACTTACATTTAAGAGGGGACTGGATACCTTTCTGGAAAAGTATAATGTTACAGGGTATATACACTAGATTCCTTGATAGGGCGTTGATCCAGGGAACTAGTCTGATTGCCGTATGTGGAGTCGGGAAGGAATTTTTTTCCCCAGTGTGGAGCTTACTCTTTGCCACATGGGTTTTTTTTGCCTTCCTCTGGATCAACATGGTAGGGCATGTTAGGTTAGGCTATGGGTTGAACTAGATGGACTTATAGTATTTCTTCAACCTTAATATCTACGTAACTATGTAACTATGTAATGGTGAGGAGTGCCCTAATAAATAGGAGCATAGCTCCCCCTGGTGGACTGGAGTGTGAAGTGTGTTGCATGGTTTGTGATACCTGGAAGAGTGATCTCCTTTATTGCCTTCAAACGTAACATCAATCCCCCCTAGAGGAGAATGATATTACTGCAACGACCAGGACCCTGGGGCGCTGCACTCCCTCCCCCATTAAATCCAGTACTCCGGGACTGGGAAAAGAAATCAACAATACATTAGCAAAAAGACATGCAATTTTTGAAATGCTATAAAACCAATTAATTTAACTGTGCTTCCCTTGAACGTTACAAACAAAAACATATTTACATGGTGTGTATGACTTTAAGCCAAGTAGGAAACAGTTATTAACTAACTATGAAACACAATTACCCATACAGGTATACTATCTATTAAGTGCAAATGCAAACGTTTTATTTTTATTCAAGTGCAAAACAATTATTCTTTACTCTTCTACACATGCAGGACTATCTATCAACCCCCACGGGCTCACTGCATTTTTCTTCAGTTTATGCAGAGTACATCATATTAGACTATCTAACTTTTAACTCTATACTGTTAACTACATTCTATTGACTATGAAGCACAATGCTATCTAACTACTCAATACTTTCAAACATTATCACTTTTAAGTAAAGTGCAGCAATTCAACATTCCCTTTAAGGGCAAACTCAAGTCTTTCAATGAGGTAGTGCAAACAATCACATCATCAATATTCAAGTCAGTTTTAGCATTATGAGTGATGTGAAGCGAGGGACCCGTGACTAACCCCCAACGTTGGGCTTGGGTGGGCTACAAGACGTGTATCCTGACCCGGAATTCTGCCACACCAACGGGTTTTTCTTCAGGTCTGTAAAAGAAAGCAAATCTTACAACAAGATTAGTAGTGGTCTCTGTTGGAGGCAGTCTCTGTAAAAGCCTCCGTTGTAAAACCAGTAGGAAGCACCCTTGAAAAAGGTGCCAACTATTTACAAGGACAGTTTGTGATCATGCACAGTCCATGATTCTACAGATCTGTTTAAATAACTTTGTGCAAAACTGAGAATCCCTTTAAGTAAGGGACCCCTTTAAAGGAATTAACCCTGGACGGGTTTACAGTAGGAAAGAGAAAATTTGAGAACTATTTAAATTCTTTTCAGCGTTCTTTTATGCAGACGGCTTCCAGGGCTTCACTTGGCACAGAACCCTTCTTGGCCTGTGAAGGGTAGGAAGGGTGACGTTATGAGGGCTTCACAATAGCAGGGGCTGCGGCCGTGGTGTCAGTGGTTGTAGCTACTGGCAGTTCAGGTGCAGTAGTAGTGGGGACGATTTTCTGGACCCCTGGTGACGTTATGAGGGCTTCACTCCTCCTGACATCTCGGGCCCACCAACCGTTTCCATGCCGATGTTGGGTGTAGCCTACGATATCCCCTGGGGATAGATCCTGGTCTGAGTATCCCTCTCAAGGACTAGGTTCCACCTCATCTCTGGTGACATGGACCCTCACTGGTAGTCCAATCTCCTGTATGGAACCCTCTCCTTTTGGGAGATGAAAGGACACCACAATACCCCATCTCAGTATCAGGCTGTCCTGCATCTCGCCTCAGGCCCTTTGCTCTTCTTTCCTCTCCCACTGTGCGGTCAGGAACTGCCGGTATTCCTCCCAGGTGAGGATTCTAATGTGGGACCTGTTCGGTCCAGCGCACGTGACGTAGCCGGGAGAAGGTACCGATGGGGTTTTAGCAGTGGTAGTGGGTGCCGGGGTGAGATGAGTGGCAGGGCAGGGAGCGGTTGCGGTGCAGCGCCCCAGGGTCCTGGTCGTTGCGGTAATGTCGCTCTTCCACCAGGGGGAGTGATGTTACATCTGAAGGCAATAAAGGAGATCACCTTACCAGGTATCACAAACCACACAACACACTTCACACTCCAGGCCGCCAGGGGGAGCCATGCTTCCATTAGGGCACTCCTCACAATTAGGTAAAACTGATAGTCTGGACAGGAAGTTAGAGAGAAGTGAGCTGGGCTTCACCCAGTGAGCTGCTATCTGAGCTCCTCTCAGGTAGTGGGTCCATGACAGGGGTGGGATCCTGTCAGAGGCCTAGATAGAAGGCCACGGAGCCGTGCCTGCCCCACGTGCGGCAGCATCCAAGGAAAGAGACATTGAAGGGAATTGCGTTGCTGAGAGTGAGAAACTAAGTCATAGTACAAGGAAAGGAAACCAGACGGAGTTCTGCCCTGTAAAAGGCTGCCTCCTTATGAGG
Source organism: Ranitomeya imitator (assembly GCF_032444005.1). Taxonomy (NCBI): domain Eukaryota; kingdom Metazoa; phylum Chordata; class Amphibia; order Anura; family Dendrobatidae; genus Ranitomeya; species Ranitomeya imitator. The sequence continues at coordinate 573,212,077 of NC_091287.1, read as the reverse complement.
CGCAGAAGCCAGTAGCCAGAACACCGAGGGAGTCATCGTCTCCAAGCCTGGCTCCAGAGACCGGCAGGACAGCTAGTTCCATATTAGTTGCCCCGACCCTACACCCAGGAGGCACGGTGACAACTTGTGGGGGCTGGGGCGTGATAGAGTCCCTGTAAAAAGCCTCAGGCCATCAGTCATACGGGTTTGTCCTATCCTTACCATCAGGGGGACAGAGAGAGAAAGACATAACATCCACAACAGTTGTGAGGACCTTACCGAGACGCACAGCAGGGAGGTACTACAACACCTAGGTGCTAGAGGAATGCTACTGATTTCCACCTGGATAAGGGGACTCTGGATTTGCCGTCAGACCGTCCGGACTCTGCCTGCCCTGTGGTCTGGTGCTCTGGACTGGGGATGCTGAAGTCTTCAGTAAAAAGGTAAAGAGACTGCACCCTTGTGTCCTCGTTATTCCCTGCGCCTTACAACATCCACCATCTACCAACTACACTCTGGGAAGCCCTGGGGATACACTTCACCTGTGGGAAGGTATACCATCCAGCTGCCATAACATCGCCCCAGCAGACCCCTAAGCAGCGTCAGTCACCCTGACCGAATACCACAGGTGGCGTCACGAACATTTCTGTTGTGAATTCTGTGGCAGAGCTCCCTCCTGTGGTTACAAGTGGTACTTCGGCTGATTCTCTCTGTGAGCTTCCGTTGGTGGAGGAAAGTGGTACTGCGGCTTCTGAGTTTCCTTCCTCAGGTGATGTGGTGAAGTCGTTAGGTGCTGCTCTATTTAACTCCACCTAGTGCTTTGATCCTGGCCTCCAGTCAATGTTCTAGTATTGGACCTGTTTCCTCCTGGATCGTTCCTGTGGCCTGCTGCTCTGCATAGCTAAGTTCCGCTTTGCTATTTTGTTTGCTGTTTTTTTCTGTCCGGCTTGTCTATTTGTTTTTTCTTGCTTGCTGGAAGCTCTGGGACGCAGAGGGTGTACCTCCGTGCCGTTAGTTCGGTACGGAGGGTCTTTTTGCCCCCTTTGCGTGGTTTTTGTAGGGTTTTGTGTTGACCGCAAAGTTACCTTTCCTATCCTCGCTCTGTTCAGAAAGTCGGGCCTCACTTTGCTAAATCTATTTCATCTCTACGTTTGTCTTTTCATCTTACTCACAGTCATTATATGTGGGGGCTGCCTTTTCCTTTGGGGTATTTCTCTGAGGCAAGGTAGGCTTATTTTCTATCTTCAGGCTAGCTAGTTTCTCAGGCTGTGCCGAGTTGCATAGGGAGCGTTAGGCGCAATCCACGGCTGCCTCTAGTGTGGTTGGAGAGGATTAGGGATTGCGGTCAGCAGAGTTCCCACGTCTCAGAGCTCGTTCTATGTTTTTGGGTTATTGTCAGGTCACTGTATGTGCTCTGACCTCTATGTCCATTGTGGTACTGAATTACCTTATCATAACAGTACTGGAGGCCCAAAGTACTAATGATTCTCAATAGAGGGAAAAAAGAAGTTCTGAGACCATTTTTTTCTCTCTGCACTGTGTTTTGCCTTTTTTTTCCCCTAGACATTTGGGTGGTTCAAGACACAGGTGTGGACATGGACATTCAGGGTCTGTGCTCTTCAATGGATAATCTCGTTATAAATGTACAAAAGATTCAAGATTTGGTGGTTCAGAAGCCTATGTTAGAACCAAGAATTCCTATTCCTGATTTGTTTTATGGTGATAGAGCCAAGTTTGTGAATTTCAAAAATAATTGCAAACTGTTTCTGGCCTTGAAACCTCGCTCCTCTGGTGACCCAGTTCAACAAGTGAGAATTATTATTTCTTTTTTGCGTGGCGACCCTCAAGACTGGGCATTTTCCCTTGCGCCAGGAGATCCTGCATTAAGTAATATTGATGCGTTTTTCCTGGCGCTCGGATTGCTGTACGATGAGCCTAATTCAGTGGATCAGGCAGAGAAAAATTTGCTGGCTCTGTGTCAGGGTCAGGATGAGATAGAGGTATATTGTCAGAAATTTAGAAAGTGGTCCGTACTCACTCAATGGAATGAAGGTGCGCTCGCAGCTATTTTCAGAAAAGGTCTCTCTGAAGCCCTTAAGGATGTCATGGTGGGATTTCCTATGCCTGCTGGTCTGAATGAGTCTATGTCTTTGGCCATTCAGATCGGTCGACGCTTGCGTGAGCGTAAATCTGTGCACGATTTGGCGGTATTACCTGAGCCTATGCAGTGCGATAGGACTTTGACCAGAGTTGAACGGCAAGAACACAGACGTCTGAATGGGCTGTGTTTCTACTGTGGTGATTCCACTCATGCTATCTCTGATTGTCCTAAGCGCACTAAGCGGTTCGTTAGGTCTGCCACCATTGGTACGGTACAGTCAAAATTTCTTCTGTCCGTTACCTTGATCTGCTCTTTGTCATCGTATTCTGTCATGGCATTTGTGGATTCAGGCGCTGCCCTGAATTTGATGGACTTGGAGTATGCTAGGCGTTGTGGGTTTTTCTTGGAGCCCTTGCAGTGTCCTATTCCATTGAGAGGAATTGATGCTATGCCTTTGGCCAAGAATAAGCCTCAGTACTGGACCCAGCTGACCATGTGCATGGCTCCTGCACATCAGGAGGTTATTCGCTTTCTGGTGTTGCATAATCTGCATGATGTGGTCGTGTTGGGGTTGCCATGGCTACAAGTCCATAATCCAGTATTAGATTGGAAATCCATGTCTGTGTCCAGCTGGGGTTGTCAGGGGGTACATGGTGATGTCCCATTTCTGACTATTTCGTCATCCACCTCTTCTGAGGTTCCAGAGTTCTTGTCTGATTACCGGGATGTATTTGATGAGCCCAAGTCCGATACCCTACCTCCGCATAGGGATTGTGATTGTGCTATCGATTTGATTCCTGGTAGTAAATTCCCAAAAGGTCGACTGTTTAATTTATCTGTGCCTGAGCATGCCGCTATGCGGAGTTATGTGAAGGAGTCCTTGGAGAAGGGGCATATTCGCCCGTCATCGTCGCCATTAGGAGCAGGGTTCTTTTTTGTAGCCAAGAAGGATGGTTCACTGAGACCTTGTATAGATTACCGCCTTCTAAATAAGATCACGGTTAAATTTCAGTACCCCTTGCCGTTGTTATCTGATTTGTTTGCTCGGATTAAGGGGGCTAGTTGGTTCACCAAGATAGATCTTTGTGGTGCGTATAATCTTGTGCGTATTAAGCGAGGCGATGAATGGTGGAAAACTGCATTTAATACGCCCGAGGGCCATTTTGAGTATCTTGTAATGCCATTCGGACTTGCCAATGCTCCATCAGTGTTTCAGTCCTTTATGCATGACATCTTCCGAGAGTACCTGGATAAATTCCTGATTGTGTACTTGGATGACATTTTGATCTTCTCGGATGATTGGGAGTCTCATGTGAAGCAGGTCAGAACGGTGTTTCAGGTCCTGCGTGCTAATTCTTTGTTTGTGAAGGGATCAAAGTGTCTCTTTGGTGTTCAGAAGGTTTCATTTTTGGGGTTCATCTTTTCCCCTTCTACTATCGAGATGGACCCTGTTAAGGTCCAAGCCATCCATGATTGGACTCAGCCGACATCTCTGAAAAGTCTGCAAAAGTTCCTGGGCTTTGCTAATTTTTATCGTCGCTTCATCTGCAACTTTTCTAGTATTGCTAAACCATTGACCGATTTGACCAAGAAGGGTGCTGATGTGGTCAATTGGTCTCCTGCTGCTGTGGAAGCTTTTCAAGAGTTGAAGCGTCGTTTTTCTTCTGCCCCTGTGTTGTGTCAACCAGATGTTTCGCTTCCGTTCCAGGTCGAGGTTGATGCTTCTGAGATTGGAGCAGGGGCTGTTTTGTCGCAGAGAAGTTCTGATTGCTCGGTGATGAAACCATGCGCCTTCTTTTCCAGGAAGTTTTCGCCTGCTGAGCGAAATTATGATGTGGGCAATCGAGAGTTGCTGGCCATGAAGTGGGCATTCGAGGAGTGGCGTCATTGGCTTGAAGGAGCTAAGCATCGCGTGGTGGTCTTGACTGATCACAAGAACTTGACTTATCTCGAGTCTGCCAAGCGGTTGAATCCTAGACAGGCTCGTTGGTCGCTGTTTTTTGCCCGTTTTGACTTTGTGATTTCGTACCTTCCGGGCTCTAAAAATGTGAAGGCGGATGCTCTGTCTAGGAGTTTTGTGCCCGACTCTCCGGGTTTATCTGAGCCGGTGGGTATTCTCAAAGAGGGAGTAATTGTGTCTGCCATCTCCCCTGATTTGCGGCGGGTGCTGCAAAAATTTCAGGCTAATAAACCTGATCGTTGCCCAGCGGAGAAACTGTTTGTCCCTGATAGGTGGACGAATAAAGTTATCTCTGAGGTTCATTGTTCGGTGTTGGCTGGTTATCCTGGAATCTTTGGTACCAGAGAGTTAGTGGCTAGATCCTTTTGGTGGCCATCTCTGTCGCGGGATGTGCGTACTTTTGTGCAGTCCTGTGGGATTTGTGCTCGGGCTAAGCCCTGCTGTTCTCGTGCCAGTGGGTTGCTTTTGCCCTTGCCGGTCCCGAAGAGGCCTTGGACACATATCTCTATGGATTTTATTTCAGATCTTCCCGTCTCTCAAAAGATGTCAGTCATTTGGGTGGTCTGTGATCGCTTCTCTAAGATGGTCCATTTGGTACCCTTGTCTAAATTACCTTCCTCCTCTGATTTGGTGCCATTGTTCTTCCAGCATGTGGTTCGTTTACATGGCATTCCAGAGAATATCGTTTCTGACAGAGGTTCCCAGTTTGTTTCGAGGTTTTGGCGAGCCTTTTGTGGTAGGATGGGCATTGACTTGTCTTTTTCCTCGGCTTTCCATCCTCAGACTAATGGCCAGACCGAACGAACCAATCAGACCTTGGAAACATATCTGAGATGCTTTGTTTCTGCCGATCAGGATGACTGGGTGTCCTTTTTGCCTTTGGCTGAGTTCGCCCTTAATAATCGGGCCAGCTCGGCTACCTTGGTTTCGCCGTTTTTCTGCAATTCTGGGTTCCATCCTCGTTTCTCTTCAGGACAGGTTGAGTCTTCGGACTGTCCTGGTGTGGATACTGTGGTGGACAGGTTGCAGCAGATTTGGACTCAGGTAGTGGACAATTTGACCTTGTCCCAGGAGAAGGCTCAACTTTTCGCTAATCGCAGACGCCGTGTGGGTCCCCGACTTCGTGTTGGGGATCTGGTTTGGTTATCTTCTCATCATATTCCTATGAAGGTTTCCTCTCCTAAGTTTAAACCTCGTTTTATTGGTCCGTATAGGATTTCTGAGGTTCTTAATCCTGTGTCTTTTCGTCTGACCCTTCCAGATTCTTTTTCCATACATAACGTATTCCATAGGTCATTGTTGCGGAGATACGTGGCACCTATGGTCCCATCTGTTGAGCCTTCTGCCCCGGTTTTGGTGGAGGGGGAATTGGAGTATATTGTGGAGAAGATTTTGGATTCTCGTGTTTCAAGATGGAAACTCCAGTATCTGGTTAAGTGGAAGGGTTATGCTCAAGAAGATAACTCCTGGGTCTTTGCCTCTGATGTCCATGCTCCCGATCTTGTTCGTGCCTATCATATGGCGCATCCTGGTCGTCCTGGGGGCTCTGGTGAGGGTTCGGTGACCCCTCCTCAAGGGGGGGGGGGGGGTACTGTTGTGAATTCTGTGGCAGAGCTCCCTCCTGTGGTCACAAGTGGTACTTCGGCTGATTCTCTCTGTGAGCTTCCGTTGGTGGAGGAAAGTGGTACTGCGGCTTCTGAGTTTCCTTCCTCAGGTGATGTGGTGAAGTCGTTAGGTGCTGCTCTATTTAACTCCACCTAGTGCTTTGATCCTGGCCTCCAGTCAATGTTCTAGTATTGGACCTGTTTCCTCCTGGATCGTTCCTGTGGCCTGCTGCTCTGCATAGTTAAGTTCCGCTTTGCTATTTTATTTGCTGTTTTTTTCTGTCCGGCTTGTCTATTTGTTTTTTCTTGCTTGCTGGAAGCTCTGGGACGCAGAGGGTGTACCTCCGTGCCGTTAGTTCGGTACGGAGGATCTTTTTGCCCCCTTTGCGTGGTTTTTGTAGGTTTTTGTGTTGACCGCAAAGTTACCTTTCCTATCCTCCCTCTGTTCAGAAAGTCGGGCCTCACTTTGCTAAATCTATTTCATCTCTACGTTTGTCTTTTCATCTTACTCACAGTCATTATATGTGGGGGCTGCCTTTTCCTTTGGGGTATTTCTCTGAGGCAAGGTAGGCTTATTTTCTATCTTCAGGCTAGCTAGTTTCTCAGGCTGTGCCGAGTTGCATAGGGAGCGTTAGGCGCAATCCACGGCTGCCTCTAGTGTGGTTGGAGAGGATTAGCGATTGCGGTCAGCAGAGTTCCCACGTCTCAGAGCTCGTTCTATGATTTTGGGTTATTGTCAGGTCACTGTATGTGCTCTGACCTCTATGTCCATTGTGGTACTGAATTACCTTATCATAACACATTTCCCCTTTAAAGACCTTTTTCCTTTTATCAACGGACGCCCTTAGGGCCACGGATCGGGTCAGCCACCGTGACATTCCCCTTGAGAACCGAAGGGCCCGGCTCCGAATACCCCACTGCCCTACTGGGGGCGCTCCATAAGCATCTCAGATACATCCTGTGCAACCACATAAGCATCTCGGATACATCCTGCGCTATCGCATAACTATCTCAGATACATCCTGTGCTACCAAGTAACTATCTCAGATACATCCTGTGCTACCATGTAAGCATCTCAGAAACATCCTGTGCTACCACATAAGCATCTCAGATACATCCTGTGCTACCACATAAGTATCTCAGATACATCTTGTGCTACCATGTAAACATCTCAGATACATCCTGTGCTACCACATAAGTATCTCAGATACATCTTGTGCTACCATGTAAGCATCTCAGATACATCCTGTGCTACCACATATGTATCTCAGATACATCTTGTGCTACCATGTAAACATCTCAGATACATCCTGTGCTACCACATAAGTATCTCAGATACATCTTGTTCTACCATGTAAGCATCTCAGATACATCCTGTGCTACCACATATGTATCTCAGATACATCTTGTGCTACCATGTAAACATCTCAGATACATCCTGTGCTACCACATAAGTATCTCAGATACATCTTGTGCTACCATGTAAGCATCTCAGATACATCCTGTGCTACCACATAAGCATCTCAGATACATCTTGTGCTACCATGTAAGCATCTCAGAAACATCCTGTGCTACCATGTAAGTATCTCACGTCCAGTGTATATAACAAAGCAATCTAAGTGGCAGAAAGTGGCTGGCTGATATACTACAAACTAACAGGACTGAAGTATATCCACTTTGTGACAATTTGAATCTCCCCTTTTTTGGGGGAAGACTGAACCACAACTTAGGCCCAGTGTATAGAACAACACAATGTAAGTGGCAGAAAGTGGCTGGAAGATATATGAAAAAATATAAGGAATGTACTACAATTTTAATCTCCCTACAATGATCAAAGGACAAGTATGGCAGCAATAAAAAGGACTGCTGCACACAAAAGTGTGGACAAATAAACAAGATAACTGTGCAGAAAGGAGCAACAGGATTTTTGCTTTTAAAAAAGCAGTTGGTTTGCACAGCAGCGTACAAACAGCAATGCAACTATCAGGGAGAATTATAAACTACAGAGCTGATGCACAAAAATATAAACTCCACTGTCCCTGCAAAAAAAGGTGGTGTTGGACAGTGGAAATCATTACAGCACAAGCGGTTTCGGGGTTAATCTTCCCTCCCTAACTATATCCCTTCTTCTGATGAAGCTGCAGCAACCTCTCCCTATGCTACGATCGGCAGAAGTAAGATGGCTTTATAGTCCCTGTGACGCCGCAGAAAGCAAGCCAATCACTGCAAAGCCCTTCTCTAAGATGGTGGGGACCAAGACCTATGTCATCACGCTGCCCACACTCTGCGTCCACCTTCATTGGATGAGAAATGGCGCTGAAAGCGTCATATGAAACGCGAATTTGGCGCGAAGATCGCGTACCGCATGGCCGACCCCACACAGGGATCGGGTCGGGTTTCATGAAACCCGACTTTGCCGAAAGTCGGCGATTTTTTAATTTGTCCGATCCCTTTCGCTCAACCCTAGTGTCGGGTGATAGATATGGGGAGATCAGTGTCGGGTGATGGATATGGGGGAGATCAGTGTCGGGTGATGGATATGGGGGAGATCAGTGTCGGGTGATGGATATGGGGGAGATCAGTGTCGGGTGATGGATATGGGGGAGATCAGTGTCGGGTGGTGGATATGGGGAGATCAGTGTCGGGTGATGGATATGGGGGAGATCAGTGTCAGGTGATGGATATGGGGAGATCAGTGTCGGGTGATAGATATTGAGAGATCAGTGTCGGGTGATAGATATGGGGGAGATCAGTGTCGGGTGATGGATATGGGGGAGATCAGTGTCGGGTGATGGATATGGGGAGATCAGTGTCGGGTGATGGATATGGGGAGATCAGTGTCGTGTGATGGATATGGGGAGATCAGTGTCAGGTGATGGATATGGGGGAGAACAGTGTCGGGTGATGGATATTGGGAGATCAGTGTCGGGTGATGGAAATGGGGAGATCAGTGTCGGGTGATGGATATGGGGGAGATCAGTGTCGAGTGATGGATATGGCGAGATCAGTGTCGAGTGATGGATATGGGGGAGATCAGTGTCGAGTGATGGATATGGGGGAGATCAGTGTCGGGTGATGGATATGGGGGAGATCAGTGTCGGGTGATGGATATGGGGAGATCAGTGTCGGGTGATAGATATGGGGAGGTCAGTGTCGGGTGATAGATATGGGGGAGATCAGTGTCGGGTGATAGATATGGGGGAGATCAGTGTCGGGTGATAGATATGGGGGAGATCAGTGTTGGGTGATGGATATGGGGAGGTCAGTGTCGGGTGATAGATATGGGGGAGATCAGTGTTGGGTGATGGATATGGGGGAGATCAGTGTCGGGTGATAGATATGGGGGAGATCAGTGTCGGGTGATGGATATGGGGGAGATCAGTGTCGGGTAATGGATATGGGGGAAATCCGTGTTGAGTGATGGATATGGGGAGAACAGTGTCGGGTGATGGATATGGGGAGATCAGTGTCGGGTGATGGATATGGGGGAGATCAGTTTCGGGTGATGGATATGGGGAGATCAGTTTCGGGTGATGGATATGGGAGAGATCAGTGTCGGGTGATGGATATGGGGAGATCAGTGTCGGGTGATGGATATGGGGGAGATCAGTGTCGGGTAATGGATATGGGGGAGATCAGTGTCGGGTGATGGATATGGGGAGGTCAGTGTCGGGTGATGGATATGGGGGAGATCAGTGTCGGGTGATGGATATGGGGTAGATCAGTGTCGGGTGATGGATATTGGGAGATCAGTGTCGGGTGATGGAAATGGGGAGATCCGTGTCGGGTGATGGATATGGGGGAGATCAGTGTCGAGTGATGGATATGGCGAGATCAGTGTCGAGTGATGGATATGGGGGAGATCAGTGTCGGGTGATGGATATGGGGAGATCAGTGTCGAGTCATGGATATGGGGGAGATCAGTGTCGGGTGATGGATATGGGGAGATCCGTGTCGGTTGATGGATATGGGGAGATCCGTGTCGGGTGATGGATATGGGGGAGATCAGTGTCGGGTGATGGATATATAACGGTGATGTTTGCGGGTGATGGATATGGGGAGATCAGTGTCGGGTGATGATATGGGGAGATCAGTGTCGGGTGATAGATATGGGGGAGATCAGTGTCTGGTGATGATATGGGGAGATCAGTGTCGGGGGATGCATATGGGGGAGATCAGTGTCGGGTGATGGATATGGGGGAGATCAGTGTCGGGTGATGGATATGGGGGAGATCAGTGTCGGGGGATGGATATGGGGGAGATCAGTGTCGGGTGATGGATATGGGGGAGATCAGTGTCGGTGATGGATATGGGGGAGATCAGTGTCGGGTGATGGATATGGGGAGATCAGTGTCGGGTGATGGATATGGGGAGATCAGTGTCGGGTGATGGATATGGGGGAGATCAGTGTCGGGTAATGGATATGGGGGAGATCAGTGTCGGGTGATGGATATGGGGAGGTCAGTGTCGGGTGATGGATATGGGGGAGATCAGTGTCGGGTGATGGATATGGGGGAGATCAGTGTCGGGTGATGGATATTGGGAGATCAGTGTCGGGTGATGGAAATGGGGAGATCAGTGTCGGGTGATGGATATGGGGGAGATCAGTGTCGAGTGATGGATATGGCGAGATCAGTGTCGAGTGATGGATATGGGGGAGATCAGTGTCGGGTGATGGATATGGGGAGATCCGTGTCAGGTGATGGATATGGGGAGATCAGTGCCGGGTGATAGATATGGGGGAGATCAGTGTCGAGTGATGGATATGGGGGAGATCAGTGTCGGGTGATGGATATGGGGAGATCAGTGTCGAGTGATGGATATTCGGGAGATCAGTGTCGGGTGATGGATATGGGGAGATCCGTGTCGGGTGATGGATATGGGGAGATCCGTGTCGGGTGATGGATATGGGGAAGATCAGTGTCGGGTGATGGATATATAACGGTGATGTTTGCGGGTGATGGATATGGGGAGATCAGTGTCGGGTGATGATATGGAGAGATCAGTGTCGGGCGATGGATATGGGGGAGATCAGTGTCGGGTGACGGATATATGGGAGAGATCAGAGTCGGGTGATGGATATGGGAAGATCAGTGTCGGGTGATGGATATATGGGGAGATCAGTGTCGGGTGATGGATAAATGGGGGAGATCAGTGTCGGGTGATGGATATGGGGAGATCAGTGTCGGGTGATGGATATGGGGAGATCAGTGTCGGGTGATGGATATGGGGAGATAAGTGTCGGGTGATGGATATGGGGAGATCAATGTTGGGTGATGGATATGGGGAGATCAGTGTCGGGTGATGGATATGGGGAGATAAGTGTCGGGTGATGGATATGGGGAGATATGTGTCGGGTGATGGATATGGGGAGATAAGTGTCGGGTGATGGATATGGGGGAGATCAGTGTCGGGTGATGGATATGGGGGAGATCAGTGTCGGGTGATGGATATATAACGGTGATGTTTGCGGGTGTTGGATATGGGGAGATCCGTGTCGGGTGATGGATATGGGGAGATCCGTGTCGGGTGATGGATATGGGGGAGATCAGTGTCGGGTGATGGATATATAACGGTGATGATTGCGGGTGATGGATATGGGGAGATCAGTGTCGGGTGATGGATATGGGGAGATCAGTGTCGGGTGATGGATATGGGGGAGATCAGTGTCGGGTGATGGATATGGGGAGATCAGTGTCGGGTGATGGATATGGGGAGATCAGTGTCGAGGGATGGCTATGGGGAGATCAGTGTCGGGTGATGGATATGGGGAGATCAGTGTCGAGGGATGGATAGGGGGAGATCAGTGTCGGGTGATGGATATGGGGAGATCAGTGTCGGGTGATGGATATGGGGGTGATCAGTGTCGGGTGATGGATGTGGGGAGATCAGTGTCGGGTCATGGATATGGGGAGATCGGTGACGGGTGATGGATATGGGGGAGATTAGTGTCGGGTAATGGATATGGGGGAGATCAGTGTCGGGTGATGGATATGGGGAGGTCAGTGTCGGCTGATGGATATGGGGGAGATCAGAGTCGGGTGATGGATATGGCGGAGATCAGTGTCGGGTGATGGATATTGGGAGATCAGTGTCGGGTGATGGATATATAGGGAGATCAGTGTCGGGTGATGGATATGGGGGAGATCAGTGTCGAGTGATGGATATGGCGAGATCAGTGTCGAGTGATGGATATGGCGATATCAGTGTCGAGTGATGGATATGGGGGATATCAGTGTCGGGTGATAGGTATGGGGAGATCAGTGTCGAGTGATGGATATATGGGGAGATCAGTGCCGGGTGATAGGTATGGGGGAGATCAGTGTCGGATGATGGATATGGGGGAGATCAGTGTCGGGTGATGGGTATGGGGAGATCAGTGTTGAGTGATGGATATGGGGGAGATCAGTGTCGGGTGATGGATATGGGGAGATCCGTGTCGGGTGATGGATATGGGGAGATCCGTGTCGAGTGATGGATATGGGGGAGATCAGTGTCGGGTGATGGATATATAATGGTGATGTTTGCAGGTGATGGATATGGGGAGATCAGTGTCGGGTGATGGATATGGGGAGATCAGTGTCGGGCGATGGATATGGGGGAGATCAGTGTCGGGTGATGGATATATGGGGGAGATCAGTGTCGGGTGATGGATATGGGAAGATCAGTGTCGGGTGATGGATATGGGGAGATCAGTGTCGGGTGATGGATATATGGGGAGATCAGTGTCGGGTGATAGATAAATGGGGGAGTTCAGTGTCGGGTGATGGATATGGGGAGATCAGTGTCGGGTGATGGATATGGGGAGATCAGTGTCGGGTGATGGATATGGGGAGATCAGTGTCGGGTGATGGATATGGGGGTGATCAGTGTCAGATGATGGATATATGGGGGAGATCAGTGTCGGGTGATGGATATGGGGGAGATCAGTGTCGGGTGATGGATATGGGGAGATCAGTCTCGAGTGATGGATATGGGGGAGATCAGTGTTGGGTGATGGATATATAACGGTGATGTTTGCGTGTGTTGGATATGGGGAGATCCGTGTCGGGTGATGGATATAGGGAGATCCGTGTCGGGTGATGGATATATAACGGTGATGTTTGCTTGTGATGGATATGGGGAGATCAGTGTCGGGTGATGGATATGGGGGAGATCAGTGTCGGGTGATGGATATGGGGAGATCAGTGTCGGGTGATGGATATGGGGGAGATCAGTGTCGGGTGATGGATATATTACGGTGATGTTTGCGGGTGATGGATATGGGGAGATCAGTGTCGGGTGATGCATATGGGGAGATCAGTGTCGGGTGATGGATATGGGGGAGATCAGTGTCGGGTGATGGATATGGGGAGATCAGTGTCGGGTGATGGATATGGGGAGATCAGTGTCGGGTGATGGATATGGGGGAGATCAGTGTCGGGTGATGGATGTGGGGAGATCAGTGTCGGGTCATGGATATGGGGAGATCGGTGACGGGTGATGGATATGGGGGAGATCAGTTTCGGGTGATGGCTATGGGGAGATCAGTGTCGGGTGATGGATATGGGGAGATCAGTGTCGAGGGTTGGACATGGGGAGATCAGTGTCGGGTGATGGATATGAAGAGATCAGTGTCGGGTGATGGATATGGGGGAGATCAGTGTCGGGTGATGGATGTGGGGAGATCAGTGTCAGGTGATCGATATGGGGAGATCAGTGTCGGGTGATGGATATGGGGGAGATCAGTGTCGGGTGATGGATATGGGGAGATCAGTGTCGGGTGATGGATATGGGGGAGATCAGTGTCGGGTGATGGATATGGGGAGATCAGTGTCGGGTGATGGATATGGGGAGATCAGTGTCGGGTGATGGATATGGGGAGATCAGTGTCAGGTGATGGATATGGGGGAGATCAGTGTCGGGTGATGGATATGGGGAGATCAGTGTCGGGTGATGGATATGGGGAGATCAGTGTCGGGTGATGGAAATGGGGGAGATCAGTGTCGGGTGATGGATATGGGGGAGATGAGTGTCGGGTGATGGATATGGAGGAGATCAGTGTCCGGTGGTGGATATGGGGAGATCAGTGTCGGGTGGTGGATAAGGGGGAGATCAGTGTCGGGTGATGGATGTGGGGAGATCAGTGTCGAGGGATGGCTATGGGGAGATCAGTGTCGGGTTTTGGATATGGGGAGATCAGTGTCGGGTGATGGATGTGGGGAGATCAGTGTCGGGTGATGGATATGGGGAGATCGGTGACGGGTGATGGATATGGGGGAGATCAGTTTCGGGTGATGGCTATGGGGAGATCAGTGTCGGGTGATGGATATGGGGAGATCAGTGTCGAGGGTTGGACATGGGGAGATCAGTGTCGGGTGATGGATATGAAGAGATCAGTGTCGGGTGATGGATATGGGGGAGATCAGTGTCGGGTGATGGATGTGGGGAGATCAGTGTCAGGTGATCGATATGGGGAGATCAGTGTCGGGTGATGGATATGGGGGAGATCAGTGTCGGGTGATGGATATGGGGAGATCAGTGTCGGGTGATGGATATGGGGGAGATCAGTGTCGGGTGATGGATATGGGGAGATCAGTGTCGGGTGATGGATATGGGGAGATCAGTGTCGGGTGATGGATATGGGGAGATCAGTGTCAGGTGATGGATATGGGGGAGATCAGTGTCGGGTGATGGATATGGGGAGATCAGTGTCGGGTGATGGATATGGGGAGATCAGTGTCGGGTGATGGAAATGGGGGAGATCAGTGTCGGGTGATGGATATGGGGGAGATGAGTGTCGGGTGATGGATATGGGGGAGATCAGTGTCCGGTGGTGGATATGGGGAGATCAGTGTCGGGTGGTGGATAAGGGGGAGATCAGTGTCGGGTGATGGATGTGGGGAGATCAGTGTCGAGGGATGGCTATGGGGAGATCAGTGTCGGGTTTTGGATATGGGGAGATCAGTGTCGGGTGATGGATGTGGGGAGATCAGTGTCGAGGGATGGCTATGGGGAGATCAGTGTCGGGTGATGGATATGGGGAGATCAGTGTCGGGTGATGGATATGAAGAGATCAGTGTCGGATGATGGAAATGGGGAGATCAGTGTCGAGGGATGGCTATGGGGAGATCAGTGTCGGGTGATGGATATGGGGAGATCAGTGTCGGGTGATGGATATGGGGAGATCAGTGTCGGGTGATGGATATGAAGAGATCAGTGTCGGGTGATGGATGTGGGGAGATCAGTGTCGAGGGATGGCTATGGGGAGATCAGTGTCGGGTGATGGATATGGGGAGATCAGTGTCGGGTGATGGATATGGGGGAGATCAGTGTCGGGTGATGGATATCGGGAGATCAGTGTCGGGTGATGGATATGGGGAGATCAGTGTCGGGTGATGGAAATGGGGAGATCAGTGTCGGGTGATGGATATGGGGGAGATCAGTGTCGGGTGATGGATATGGGAAGATCAGTGTCGGGTGATGGATATGGGGAGATCAGTGTCGGGTGATGGATATATGGGGAGATCAGTGTCGGGTGATGGATAAATGGGGGAGATCAGTGTCGGGTGATGGATATGGGGAGATCAGTGTCGGGTGATGGATATGGGGAGATCAGTGTCGGGTGATGGATATGGGGAGATCAGTGTCGGGTGATGGATATGGGGGTGATCAGTGTCGGATGATGGATATATGGGGGAGATCAGTGTCGGGTGATGGATATGGGGGAGATCAGTGTCGGGTGATGGATATGGGGAGATCAGTCTCGAGTGATGGATATGGGGCAGATCAGTGTTGGGTGTTGGATATATAACGGTGATGTTTGCGGGTGTTGGACATGGGGAGATCCGTGTCGGGTGATGGATATGGGGAGATCCGTGTCGGGTGATGGATATATAACGGTGATGTTTGCTTGTGATGGATATGGCGAGATCAGTGTCGGGTGATGGATATGGGGAGATCAGTGTCGGGTGATGGATATGGGGGAGATCAGTGTCGGGTGATGGATATGGGGGAGATCAGTGTCGGGTGATGGATATGGGGAGATCAGTGTCGGGTGATGGATATGGGGGTGATCAGCGTCGGATGATGGATATATGGGGGAGATCAGTGTCGGGTGATGGATATGGGGGAGATCAGTGTCGGGTGATGGATATGGGGAGATCAGTCTCGAGTGATGGATATGGGGCAGATCAGTGTTGGGTGATGGATATATAACGGTGATGTTTGCGGGTGTTGGATATGGGGAGATCCGTGTCGGGTGATGGATATGGGGAGATCCGTGTCGGGTGATGGATATATAACGGTGATGTTTGCTTGTGATGGATATGGGGAGATCAGTGTCGGGTGATGGATATGGGGAGATCAGTGTCGGGTGATGGATATGGGGGAGATCAGTGTCGGGTGATGGATATGGGGAGATCAGTGTCGGGTGATGGATATGGGGGGAGATCAGTGTCTAGTGATGGATATATAACGGTGATGTTTGCGTGTGATGGATATGGGGAGATCAGTGTCGGGTGATGGATATGGGGAGATCAGTGTCGGGTGATGGATATGGGGGAGATCAGTGTCGGGTGATGGATATGGGGAGATCAGTGTCGGGTGATGGATATGGGGAGATCAGTGTCGAGGGATGGCCATGGGGAGATCAGTGTCGGGTGATGGATATGGGGAGATCAGTGTCGAGGGATGGATATGGGGAGATCAGTGTCGGGTGATGGATATGGGGAGATCAGTGTCGGGTGATGGATATGGGGGAGATCAGTGTCGGGTCATGGATATGGGGAGATCGGTGACGGGTGATGGATATGGGGAAGATCAGTTTCGGGTGATGGATATGGGGAGATCAGTGTCGGGTGATGGATGTGGGGAGATCAGTGTCGAGGGATGGCTATGGGGAGATCAGTGTCGGGTGATGGATATGGGGAGATCAGTGTCGAGGGTTGGACATGGGAAGATCAGTGTCGGGTGATGGATATGAAGAGATCAGTGTCGGGTGATGGATATGGGGGAGATCAGTGTCGGGTGATGGATGTGGGGAGATCAGTGTCAGGTGATGGATATGGGGAGATCAGTGTCGGGTGATGGATATGGGGGAGATCAGTGTCGGGTGATGGATATGGGGAGATCAGTGTCGGGTGATGGATATGGGGGAGATCAGTGTCGGGTGATGGATATGGGGAGATCAGTGTCGGGTGATGGATATGGGGAGATCAGTGACGGGTGATGGATATGGGGAGATCAGTGTCGGGTGATGGATATGGGGGAGATCAGTGTCGGGTGATGGATATGGGGAGATCAGTGTCGGGTGATGGATATGGGGAGATCAGTGTCGGGTGATGGAAATGGGGGAGATCAGTGTCGGGTGATGGATATGGGGGAGATCAGTGTCGGGTGATGGATATGGGGGAGATCAGTGTCCGGTGGTGGATATGGGAAGATCAGTGTCGGGTGGTGGATATGGGGGAGATCAGTGTCGGGTGATGGATGTGGGGAGATCAGTGTCGAGGGATGGCTATGGGGAGATCAGTGTCGGGTTTTGGATATGGGGAGATCAGTGTCGGGTGATGGATGTGGGGAGATCAGTGTCGAGGGATGGCTATGGGGAGATCAGTGTCGGGTGATGGATATGGGGAGATCAGTGTTGGGTGATGGATATGAAGAGATCAGTGTTGGGTGATGGATATGAAGAGATCAGTGTCAGGTGATGGATATGGGGAGATCAGTGTCGGGTGATGGATATGGGGAGATCAGTCTCGAGTGATGGATATGGGGGAGATCAGTGTTGGGTGATGGATATATAACGGTGATGTTTGCGGGTGTTGGATATGGGGAGATCCGTGTCGGGTGATGGATATGGGGAGATCCGTGTCGGGTGATGGATATATAACGGTGATGTTTGCTTGTGATGGATATGGGGAGATCAGTGTCGGGTGATGGATATGGGGAGATCAGTGTCGGGTGATGGATATGGGGGAGATCAGTGTCGGGTGATGGATATGGGGAGATCAGTGTCGGGTGATGGATATGGGGGAGATCAGTGTTGGGTGATGGATATGGGGAGATCAGTGTCGGGTGACGGATATGGGGAGATCAGTGTCGGGTGATGGATATGGGGAGATCAGTGTCGGGTGATGGATATGGGGGTGATCAGTGTCGGATGATGAATATATGGAGGAGGTCAGTGTCGGGTGATGGATATGGGGGAGATCAGTGTTGGGTGATGGATATATAACGGTGATGTTTGCGGGTGTTGGATATGGGGAGATCCGTGTCGGGTGATGGATATGGGGAGATCCGTGTCGGGTGATGGATATATAACGGTGATGTTTGCTTGTGATGGATATGGGGAGATCAGTGTCGGGTGATGGATATGTGGAGATCAGTGTCGGGTGATGGATATGGGGGAGATCAGTGTCGGGTGATGGATATGGGGAGATCAGTGTCGGGTGATGGATATGGGGGAGATCAGTGTCGGGTGATGGATATGGGGAGATCAGTGTCGGGTGACGGATATGGGGAGATCAGTGTCGGGTGATGGATATGGGGAGATCAGTGTCGGGTGATGGATATGGGGGTGATCAGTGTCGGATGATGGATATATGGAGGAGGTCAGTGTCGGGTGATGGATATGGGGGAGATCAGTGTTGGGTGATGGATATATAACGGTGATGTTTGCGGGTGTTGGATATGGGGAGATCCGTGTCGGGTGATGGATATGGGGAGATCCGTGTCGGGTGATGGATATATAACGGTGATGTTTGCTTGTGATGGATATGGGGAGATCAGTGTCGGGTGATGGATATGGGGAGATCAGTGTCGGGTGATGGATATGGGGGAGATCAGTGTCGGGTGATGGATATGGGGAGATCAGTGTCGGGTGATGGATATGGGGAGATCAGTGTCGGGTGATGGATATGGGGAGATCAGTGTCGAGGGATGGCCATGGGGAGATCAGTGTCGGGTGATGGATATGGGGAGATCAGTGTCGGGTGATGGATATGGGGAGATCAGTGTTGGGTGATGGATATGGGGGAGATCAGTGTCGGGTGATGGATGTGGGGAGATCAGTGTCGGGTCATGGATATGGGGAGATCGGTGACGGGTGATGGATATGGGGGAGATCAGTTTCGGGTGATGGATATGGGGAGATCAGTGTCGGGTGATGGATGTGGGGAGATCAGTGTCGAGGGATGGCTATGGGGAGATCAGTGTCGGGTGATGGATATGGGGAGATCAGTGTTGAGGGTTGGACATGGGGAGATCAGTTTCGGGTGATGGATATGGGGAGATCAGTGTCGAGGGATGGCTATGGGGAGATCAGTGTCGGGTTTTGGATATGGGGAGATCAGTGTCGGGTGATGCATGTGGGGAGATCAGTGTCGGGTGATGGATATGAAGAGATCAGTGTCGGGTGATGGATATGGGGGAGATCAGTGTCGGGTGATGGATGTAGGGAGATCAGTGTCAGGTGATGGATATGGGGAGATCAGTGTCGGGTGATGGATATGGGGGAGATCAGTGTCAGGTGATGGATATGGGGAGATCAGTGTCGGGTGATGGATATGGGGAGATCAGTTTCGGGTGATGGATATGGGGAGATCAGTTTCGGGTGATGGATATGGGGAGATCAGTGTCGAGGGATGCTATGGGGAGATCAGTGTCGGGTGATGGATATGGGGAGATCAGTGTCAGGTGATGGATATGGGGGAGATCAGTGTCGGGTGATGGATATGGGGAGATCAGTGTCGGGTGATGGATATGGGGAGATCAGTGTCGGGTGATGGAAATGGGGAGATCAGTGTCGGGTGATGGAAATGGGGAGATCAGTGTCGGGTGATGGATATGGGGGAGATCAGTGTCGGGTGATGGATATGTGGAGATCAGTGTCGGGTGATGGATATGGGGAGATCAGTGTCGGGTGATGGAAATGGGGGAGATCAGTGTCGGGTGATGGATATGGGGGAGATCAGTGTCGGGTGATGGATATGGGGGAGATCAGTGTCGGGTGGTGGATATGGGGGAGATCAGTGTCGGGTGGTGGATATGGGGAGATCAGTGTCGGGTGATGGATATGGGGAGATCAGTATCGGGTGATGGATATGGGAAGATGAGTGTCGGGTGATGGATATGGGGGAGATCAGTGTCGGGTGATGGATATGGGGAGATCAGTGTCAGGTGATGGATATATAGCGGTGATGTTTGCGGGTGATGGATATATAGCGGTGATGTTTGCGGGTGATGGATATATAGCGGTGATGTTTGCGGGTGATGGATATATAGCGGTGATGTTTGCGGGTGATGGATATATAGCGGTGATGTTTGCGGTGATGGATATATAGCGGTGATGGTTGCGGGTGATGGATATATAGCGGTGATGTTTGCCGGTGATGGATATATAGCGGTGATGTTTGCGGGTGATGGATATATAGCGGTGATGTTTGCGGTGATGGATATATAGCGGTGATGTTTGCGGGTGATGGATATATAGCGGTGATGTTTGCGGGTGATGGATATATAGCGGTGATGGTTGCGGGTGATGGATATATAGCGGTGATGGTTGCGAGTGATGGATATATAGCGGTGATGTTTGCGGGTGATGGATATATAGCGGTGATGTTTGCGGGTGATGGATATATAGCGGTGATGTTTGCGGGTGATGGATATATAGCGGTGATGGTTGCGGGTGATGGATATATAGCGGTGATGGTTGCGGGTGATGGATATATAGCGGTGATGTTTGCGGGTGATGGATATATAGCGGTGATGTTTGCGGGTGAAGGATATATAGGGGTGATGTTTGCGGGTGATGGATATATAGCGGTGATGTTTGCGGGTGATGGATATATAGCGGTGATGTTTGCGGTGATGGATATATAGCGGTGATGGTTGCGGGTGATGGATATATAGCGGTGATGTTTGCCGGTGATGGATACCAGGGATTCAAGCTTGAGGAGGCTAATTTGCATATTCCAGGTGCCTTCTGGGAAAAGCGAAGTCTCCCTAAGCTAGAAGATCGTTGGGTACAGCCGGGACCAGCTGCTTGGAAAGCATCGCCAAACCAGGGATTCAAGCTTGAGGAGGCTAATTTGCATATTCCAGGTGCCTTCTGGGAAAAGCGAAGTCTCCCTAAGCTAGAAGATCGTTGGGTACAGCCGGGACCAGCTGCTTGGAAAGCATCGCCAAACCAGGGATTCAAGCTTGAGGAGGCTAATTTGCATATTCCAGGTGCCTTCTGGGAAAAGCGAAGTCTCCCTAAGCTAGAAGATCGTTGGGTACAGCCGGGACCAGCTGCTTGGAAAGCATCGCCAAACCAGGGATTCAAGCTTGAGGAGGCTAATTTGCATATTCCAGGTGCCTTCTGGGAAAAGCGAAGTCTCCCTAAGCTAGAAGATCGTTGGGTACAGCCGGGACCAGCTGCTTGGAAAGCATCGCCAAACCAGGGATTCAAGCTTGAGGAGGCTAATTTGCATATTCCAGGTGCCTTCTGGGAAAAGCGAAGTCTCCCTAAGCTAGAAGATCGTTGGGTACAGCCGGGACCAGGTGCTTGGAAAGCATCGCCAAACCAGGGATTCAAGCTTGAGGAGGCTAATTTGCATATTCCAGGTGCCTTCTGGGAAAAGCGAAGTCTCCCTAAGCTAGAAGATCGTTGGGTACAGCCGGGACCAGCTGCTTGGAAAGCATCGCCAAACCAGGGATTCAAGCTTGAGGAGGCTAATTTGCATATTCCAGGTGCCTTCTGGGAAAAGCGAAGTCTCCCTAAGCTAGAAGATCGTTGGGTACAGCCGGGACCAGCTGCTTGGAAAGCATCGCCAAACCAGGGATTCAAGCTTGAGGAGGCTAATTTGCATATTCCAGGTGCCTTCTGGGAAAAGCGAAGTCCCCCTAAGCTAGAAGATCGTTGGGTACAGCCGGGACCAGCTGCTTGGAAAGCATCGCCAAACCAGGGATTCAAGCTTGAGGAGGCTAATTTGCATATTCCAGGTGCCTTCTGGGAAAAGCGAAGTCTCCCTAAGCTAGAAGATCGTTGGGTACAGCCGGGACCAGGTGCTTGGAAAGCATCGCCAAACCAGGGATTCAAGCTTGAGGAGGCTAATTTGCATATTCCAGGTGCCTTCTGGGAAAAGCGAAGTCTCCCTAAGCTAGAAGATCGTTGGGTACAGCCGGGACCAGCTGCTTGGAAAGCATCGCCAAACCAGGGATTCAAGCTTGAGGAGGCTAATTTGCATATTCCAGGTGCCTTCTGGGAAAAGCGAAGTCTCCCTAAGCTAGAAGATCGTTGGGTACAGCCGGGACCAGGTGCTTGGAAAGCATCGCCAAACCAGGGATTCAAGCTTGAGGAGGCTAATTTGCATATTCCAGGTGCCTTCTGGGAAAAGCGAAGTCTCCCTAAGCTAGAAGATCGTTGGGTACAGCCGGGACCAGCTGCTTGGAAAGCATCGCCAAACCAGGGATTCAAGCTTGAGGAGGCTAATTTGCATATTCCAGGTGCCTTCTGGGAAAAGCGAAGTCTCCCTAAGCTAGAAGATCGTTGGGTACAGCCGGGACCAGCTGCTTGGAAAGCATCGCCAAACCAGGGATTCAAGCTTGAGGAGGCTAATTTGCATATTCCAGGTGCCTTCTGGGAAAAGCGAAGTCTCCCTAAGCTAGAAGATCGTTGGGTACAGCCGGGACCAGGTGCTTGGAAAGCATCGCCAAACCAGGGATTCAAGCTTGAGGAGGCTAATTTGCATATTCCAGGTGCCTTCTGGGAAAAGCGAAGTCTCCCTAAGCTAGAAGATCGTTGGGTACAGCCGGGACCAGCTGCTTGGAAAGCATCGCCAAACCAGGGATTCAAGCTTGAGGAGGCTAATTTGCATATTCCAGGTGCCTTCTGGGAAAAGCGAAGTCTCCCTAAGCTAGAAGATCGTTGGGTACAGCCGGGACCAGCTGCTTGGAAAGCATCGCCAAACCAGGGATTCAAGCTTGAGGAGGCTAATTTGCATATTCCAGGTGCCTTCTGGGAAAAGCGAAGTCTCCCTAAGCTAGAAGATCGTTGGGTACAGCCGGGACCAGCTGCTTGGAAAGCATCTCCAAACCAGGGATTCAAGCTTGAGGAGGCTAATTTGCATATTCCAGGTGCCTTCTGGGAAAAGCGAAGTCTCCCTAAGCTAGAAGATCGTTGGGTACAGCCGGGACCAGGTGCTTGGAAAGCATCGCCAAACCAGGGATTCAAGCTTGAGGAGGCTAATTTGCATATTCCAGGTGCCTTCTGGGAAAAGCGAAGTCTCCCTAAGCTAGAAGATCGTTGGGTACAGCCGGGACCAGCTGCTTGGAAAGCATCGCCAAACCAGGGATTCAAGCTTGAGGAGGCTAATTTGCATATTCCAGGTGCCTTCTGGGAAAAGCGAAGTCTCCCTAAGCTAGAAGATCGTTGGGTACAGCCGGGACCAGCTGCTTGGAAAGCATCGCCAAACCAGGGATTCAAGCTTGAGGAGGCTAATTTGCATATTCCAGGTGCCTTCTGGGAAAAGCAAAGTCTCCCTAAGCTAGAAGATCGTTGGGTACAGCTGGGACCAGCTGCTTGGAAAGCATCGCCAAACCAGGGATTCAAGCTTGAGGAGGCTAATTTGCATATTCCAGGTGCCTTCTGGGAAAAGCGAAGTCTCCCTAAGCTAGAAGATCGTTGGGTACAGCCGGGACCAGCTGCTTGGAAAGCATCGCCAAACCAGGGATTCAAGCTTGAGGAGGCTAATTTGCATATTCCAGGTGCCTTCTGGGAAAAGCGAAGTCTCCCTAAGCTAGAAGATCGTTGGGTACAGCCGGGACCAGCTGCTTGGAAAGCATCGCCAAATTTTTGCCTGTAGGATATTATTGCAAGAGAGCTTGGCTGAGTAGATTACACAAGAAGGAAAACACACAGCAAGTCAGCAGGATCTAGGAGCAACATGGCAGATGTGACAACCTACATGGTGAGCTGCAGCATGTGCTACATGTTCACAGACCGACCAGAAGAAGAATCAAATTTCACCTGTCAGAAGTGTAGACTAGTGGCCCTTTTAGAAGAAAAGGTGCGGGGTCTGGAAGAAAGAATAGCAACTTTGAAACTCATCAAAGAGAATGAAGACTTTCTAGACAGAACAGAAGCATCTCTACTGGTCACAGAAGGTGAAAAAAGTGTCAGAGAACCTCCAAAAGCAGATGAGTGGAAGCATGTGACCAAAAGAAGCAAGAAGACCATGGAGAAATCACCAACCACACAACTGAAGAACCGATATCAAATCTTTGTAGAGGATGAAGATGGCACACCTAAGGATGAAGCAATACCAGCAAGCAAAAAAGAAAAGGGCACACAGCAACAAGTGACAGCAAAAAGTACAGCCAAGAAGCAACGAAGAGTGGTGGTGGTGGGAGACTCACTACTGAGAGGCACAGAAGCAGCCATCTGCAGACCGGACATAACTGCAAGAGAAGTATGCTGCCTTCCAGGTGCGATGATCAAGGATGTGACCGATAGGATACCAAAGCTCTTCAGCTCCAAGGACGTCCACCCATTTCTTCTGATACATGTTGGCACCAATGACACGGCAAGGAAAGACCTACCGACAATCTGCAAAGACTTTGAAGAGTTGGGGAAGAAAGTAAAGGAACTGGATGCACAGGTAGTTTTTTCTTCTATCCTTCCAGTAGACGGGCATGGCACCAGGAGATGGAACAGGATCCTTGATGCAAACAACTGGCTAAGACGATGGTGCAGACAACAAGGATTCGGATTCCTGGACCACGGTGTGAATTACTGGTACGATGGACTCCTCGCCAGAGATGGACTACACCTCAACAAACCTGGGAAACACACATTCGCCAGAAGACTCGCTACACTCATCAGGAGGGCGTTAAACTAGAAGAAGAGGGGACGGGAAGAAAAACATTAGACTTGAACAAAGAAGACCCAGGAAAACATACTCAGATGGGAGGTAAGAACATTTCTAAAGCAATCCACAGCGAGGAGATTGGAACAAAACAAAATCCTCTAAACTGCATGCTCGCAAACGCCAGAAGCCTGACAAACAAGATGGAAGAACTAGAAGCAGAAATATCTACAGGTAACTTTGACATAGTGGGAATAACCGAGACATGGTTAGATGAAAGCTATGACTGGGCAGTTAACTTACAGGGTTACAGTCTGTTTAGAAAGGATCGTAAAAATCGGAGAGGAGGAGGGGTTTGTCTCTATGTAAAGTCTTGTCTAAAGTCCACTTTAAGGGAGGATATTAGCGAAGGAAATGAGGATGTCGAGTCCATATGGGTCGAAATTCATGGAGGGAAAAATGGTAACAAAATTCTCATTGGGGTCTGTTACAAACCCCCAAATATAACAGAAACCATGGAAAGTCTACTTCTAAAGCAGATAGATGAAGCTGCAACCCATAATGAGGTCCTGGTTATGGGGGACTTTAACTACCCGGATATTAACTGGGAAACAGAAACCTGTGAAACCCATAAAGGCAACAGGTTTCTGCTAATAACCAAGAAAAATTATCTTTCACAATTGGTGCAGAATCCAACCAGAGGAGCAGCACTTTTAGACCTAATACTATCTAATAGACCTGACAGAATAACAAATCTGCAGGTGGTCGGGCATCTAGGAAATAGCGACCACAATATTGTGCAGTTTCACCTGTCTTTCACTAGGGGGACTTGTCAGGGAGTCACAAAAACACTGAACTTTAGGAAGGCAAAGTTTGACCAGCTTAGAGATGCCCTTAATCTGGTAGACTGGGACAATATCCTCAGAAATAAGAATACAGATAATAAATGGGAAATGTTTAAGAACATCCTAAATAGGCAGTGTAAGCGGTTTATACCTTGTGGGAATAAAAGGACTAGAAATAGGAAAAACCCAATGTGGCTAAACAAAGAAGTAAGACAGGCAATTAACAGTAAAAAGAAAGCATTTGCACTACTAAAGCAGGATGGCACCATTGAAGCTCTAAAAAACTATAGGGAGAAAAATACTTTATCTAAAAAACTAATTAAAGCTGCCAAAAAGGAAACAGAGAAGCACATTGCTAAGGAGAGTAAAACTAATCCCAAACTGTTCTTCAACTATATCAATAGTAAAAGAATAAAAACTGAAAATGTAGGCCCCTTAAAAAATAGTGAGGAAAGAATGGTTGTAGATGACGAGGAAAAAGCTAACATATTAAACACCTTCTTCTCCACGGTATTCACGGTGGAAAATGAAATGCTAGGTGAAATCCCAAGAAACAATGAAAACCCTATATTAAGGGTCACCAATCTAACCCAAGAAGAGGTGCGAAACCGGCTAAATAAGATTAAAATAGATAAATCTCCGGGTCCGGATGGCATACACCCACGAGTACTAAGAGAACTAAGTAATGTAATAGATAAACCATTATTTCTTATTTTTAGGGACTCTATAGCGACAGGGTCTGTTCCGCAGGACTGGCGCATAGCAAATGTGGTGCCAATATTCAAAAAGGGCTCTAAAAGTGAACCTGGAAATTATAGGCCAGTAAGTCTAACCTCTATTGTTGGTAAAATATTTGAAGGGTTTCTGAGGGATGTTATTCTGGATTATCTCAATGAGAATAACTGTTTCACTCCATATCAGCATGGGTTTATGAGAAATCGCTCCTGTCAAACCAATCTAATCAGTTTTTATGAAGAGGTAAGCTATAGACTGGACCACGGTGAGTCATTGGACGTGGTATATCTCGATTTTTCCAAAGCGTTTGATACCGTGCCGCACAAGAGGTTGGTACACAAAATGAGAATGCTTGGTCTGGGGGAAAATGTGTGTAAATGGGTTAGTAACTGGCTTAGTGATAGAAAGCAGAGGGTGGTTATAAATGGTATAGTCTCTAACTGGGTCGCTGTGACCAGTGGGGTACCGCAGGGGTCAGTATTGGGACCTGTTCTCTTCAACATATTCATTAATGATCTGGTAGAAGGTTTACACAGTAAAATATCGATATTTGCAGATGATACAAAACTATGTAAAGCAGTTAATACAAGAGAAGATAGTATTCTGCTACAGATGGATCTGGATAAGTTGGAAACTTGGGCTGAAAGGTGGCAGATGAGGTTTAACAATGATAAATGTAAGGTTATACACATGGGAAGAAGGAATCAATATCACCATTACACACTGAACGGGAAACCACTGGGTAAATCTGACAGGGAGAAGGACTTGGGGATCCTAGTTAATGATAAACTTACCTGGAGCAGCCAGTGCCAGGCAGCAGCTGCCAAGGCAAACAGGATCATGGGGTGCATTAAAAGAGGTCTGGATACACATGATGAGAGCATTATACTGCCTCTGTACAAATCCCTAGTTAGACCGCACATGGAGTACTGTGTCCAGTTTTGGGCACCGGTGCTCAGGAAGGATATAATGGAACTAGAGAGAGTACAAAGGAGGGCAACAAAATTAATAAAGGGGATGGGAGAACTACAATACCCAGATAGATTAGCGAAATTAGGATTATTTAGTCTAGAAAAAAGACGACTGAGGGGCGATCTAATAACCATGTATAAGTATATAAGGGGACAATACAAATATCTCGCTGAGGATCTGTTTATACCAAGGAAGGTGACGGGCACAAGGGGGCATTCTTTGCGTCTGGAGGAGAGAAGGTTTTTCCACCAACATAGAAGAGGATTCTTTACTGTTAGGGCAGTGAGAATCTAGAATTGCTTGCCTGAGGAGGTGGTGATGGCGAACTCAGTCGAGGGGTTCAAGAGAGGCCTGGATGTCTTCCTGGAGCAGAACAATATTGTATCATACAATTATTAGGTTCTGTAGAAGGACGTAGATCTGGGGATTTATTATGATGGAATATAGGCTGAACTGGATGGACAAATGTCTTTTTTTGGCCTTACTAACTATGTTACTATATAGCGGTGATGTTTGCGGTGATGGATATATAGCGGTGATGTTTGCGGTGATGGATATATAGCGGTGATGTTTGCGGGTGATGGATATATAGCGGTGATGTTTGCGGGTGATGGATATATAGCGGTGATGTTTGCGGTGATGGATATATAGCGGTGATGTTTGCGGTGATGGATATATAGCGGTGATGGTTGCGGTGATGGATATATAGCGGTGATGTTTGCGGTGATGGATATATAGCGGTGATGTTTGCGGGTGATGGATATATAGCGGTGATGTTTGCGGTGATGGATATATAGCGGTGATGTTTGCGGGTGATGGATATATAGCGGTGATGTTTGCGGGTGATGGATATATAGCGGTGATGTTTGCGGGTGATGGATATATAGCGGTGATGTTTGCGGGTGATGGATATATAGCGGTGATGTTTGCGGGTGATGGATATATAGCGGTGATGTTTGCGGGTGATGGATATATAGCGGTGATGTTTGCGGTGATGGATATATAGCGGTGATGGTTGCGGTGATGGATATATAGCGGTGATGTTTGCGGTGATGGATATATAGCGGTGATGTTTGCGGTGATGGATATATAGCGGTGATGTTTGCGGGTGATGGATATATAGCGGTGATGTTTGCGGGTGATGGATATATAGCGGTGATGTTTGCGGGTGATGGATATATAGCGGTGATGTTTGCGGGTGATGGATATATAGCGGTGATGGTTGTGGTGATGGATATATAGCGGTGATGTTTGCGGGTGATGGATATATAGCGGTGATGTTTGCGGTGATGGATATATAGCGGTGATGTTTGCGGGTGATGGATATATAGCGGTGATGTTTGCGGGTGATGGATATATAGCGGTGATGTTTGCGGTGATGGATATATAGCGGTGATGGTTGCGGTGATGGATATATAGCGGTGATGTTTGCGGTGATGGATATATAGCGGTGATGTTTGCGGTGATGGATATATAGCGGTGATGTTTGCGGGTGATGGATATATAGCGGTGATGTTTGCGGTGATGGATATATAGCGGTGATGTTTGCGGGTGATGGATATATAGCGGTGATGTTTGCGGTGATGGATATATAGCGGTGATGTTTGCGGTGATGGATATATAGCGTTGATGTTTGCGGTGATGGATATATAGCGGTGATGGTTGCGGGTGATGGATATATAGCGGTGATGTTTGCGGGTGATGGATATATAGCGGTGATGTTTGCGGGTGATGGATATATAGCGGTGATGTTTGCGGTGATGGATATATAGCGGTGATGTTTGCGGGTGATGGATATATAGCGGTGATGTTTGCGGGGATGGATATATAGCGGTGATGTTTGCGGTGATGGATATATAGCGGTGATGTTTGCGGTGATGGATATATAGCGGTGATGGTTGCGGTGATGGATATATAGCGGTGATGTTTGCGGTGATGGATATATAGCAGTGATGTTTGCGGTGATGGATATATAGCGGTGATGGTTGCGGGTGATGGATATATAGCGGTGATAGTTGCGGTGATGGATATATAGCGGTGATGTTTGCGGTGATGGATATATAGCGGTGATGGTTGCGGTGATGGATATATAGCGGTGATGTTTGCGGTGATGGATATATAGCGGTGATGGTTGCGGGTGATGGATATATAGCGGTGATGTTTGCGGTGATGGATATATAGCGGTGATGGTTGCGGTGATGGATATATAGCGGTGATGGTTGCGGTGATGGATATATAGCGGTGATGTTTGCGGGTGATGGATATATAGCGGTGATGTTTGCGGGTGATGGATATATAGCGGTGATGGTTGCGGGTGATGGATATATAGCGGTGATGGTTGCGGTGATGGATATATAGCGGTGATGTTTGCGGTGATGGATATATAGCGGTGATGGTTGCGGGTGATGGATATATAGCGGTGATGGTTGCGGGTGATGGATATATAGCGGTGATGTTTGCGGTGATGGATATATAGCGGTGATGTTTGCGGGTGATGGATATATAGCGGTGATGTTTGCGGTGATGGATATATAGCGGTGATGTTTGCGGGTGATGGATATATAGCGGTGATGTTTGCGGTGATGGATATATAGCGGTGATGTTTGCGGGTGATGGATATATAGCGGTGATGTTTGCGGTGATGGATATATAGCGGTGATGGTTGCGGGTGATGGATATATAGCGGTGATGGTTGCGGGTGATGGATATATAGCGGTGATGTTTGCGGTGATGGATATATAGCGGTGATGTTTGCGGGTGATGGATATATAGCGGTGATGTTTGCGGTGATGGATATATAGCGGTGATGTTTGCGGTGATGGATATATAGCGGTGATGTTTGCGGTGATGGATATATAGCGGTGATGTTTGCGGTGATGGATATATAGCGGTGATGTTTGCGGGTGATGGATATATAGCGGTGATGGTTGCGGGTGATGGATATATAGCCGTGATGGTTGCGGTGATGGATATATAGCGGTGATGTTTGCGGGTGATGGATATATAGCGGTGATGGTTGCGGTGATGGATATATAGCGGTGATGTTTGCGGTGATGGATATATAGCGGTGATGTTTGCGGTGATGGATATATAGCGGTGATGTTTGCGGTGATGGATATATAGCGGTGATGTTTGCGGTGACGGATATATAGCGGTGATGTTTGCGGTGATGGATATATAGCGGTGATGTTTGCGGGTGATGGATATATAGCGGTGATGGTTGCGGTGATGGATATATAGCGGTGATGTTTGCGGTGATGGATATATAGCGGTGATGTTTGCGGTGATGGATATATAGCGGTGATGTTTGCGGTGATGGATATATAGCGGTGATGTTTGCGGTGATGGATATATAGCGGTGATGTTTGCGGGTGATGGATATATAGCGGTGATGTTTGCGGTGATGGATATATAGCGGTGATGTTTGCGGTGATGGATATATAGCGGTGATGTTTGCGGTGATGGATATATAGCGGTGATGTTTGCGGTGATAGATATATAGCGGTGATGGTTGCGGGTGATGGATATATAGCGGTGATGTTTGCGGGTGATGGATATATAGCGGTGATGGTTGCGGTGATGGATATATAGCGGTGATGTTTGCGGTGATGGATATATAGCGGTGATGTTTGCGGTGATGGATATATAGCGGTGATGTTTGCGGTGATGGATATATAGCGGTGATGGTTGCGGGTGATGGATATATAGCGGTGATGTTTGCGGGTGATGGATATATAGCGGTGATGGTTGCGGGTGATGGATATATAGCGGAGATGTTTGCGGTGATGGATATATAGCCGTGATGGTTGCGGTGATGGATATATAGCGGTGATGTTTGCGGGTGATGGATATATAGCGGTGATGGTTGCGGGTGATGGATATATAGCGGTGATGTTTGCGGTGATGGATATATAGCCGTGATGGTTGCGGTGATGGATATATAGCGGTGATGTTTGCGGTGATGGATATATAGCGGTGATGTTTGCGGTGATGGATATATAGCGGTGATGTTTGCGGGTGATGGATATATAGCGGTGATGGTTGCGGTGATGGATATATAGCGGTGATGTTTGCGGTGATGGATATATAGCGGTGATGTTTGCGGTGATGGATATATAGCGGTGATGGTTGCGGTGATGGATATATAGCGGTGATGTTTGCGGGTGATGGATATATAGCGGTGATGGTTGCGGTGATGGATATATAGCGGTGATGGTTGCTGTGATGGATATATAGCGGTGATGTTTGCGGTGATGGATATATAGCGGTGATGGTTGCGGGTGATGGATATATAGCGGTGATGGTTGGGGTGATGGATATATAGCGGTGATGTTTGCGGTGATGGATATATAGCGGTGATGGTTGCGGGTGATGGATATATAGCGGTGATGTTTGCGGTGATGGATATATAGCGGTGATGTTTGCGGTGATGGATATATAGCGGTGATGGTTGCTGTGATGGATATATAGCGGTGATGTTTGCGGTGATGGATATATAGCGGTGATGTTTGCGGTGATGGATATATAGCGGTGATGGTTGCGGGTGATGGATATATAGCGGTGATGTTTGCGGTGATGGATATATAGCGGTGATGGTTGCGGTGATGGATATATAGCGGTGATGTTTGCGGTGATGGATATATAGCGGTGATGTTTGCGGTGATGGATATATAGCGGTGATGGTTGCGGTGATGGATATATAGCGGTGATGTTTGCGGTGATGGATATATAGCGGTGATGTTTGCGGTGATGGATATATAGCGGTGATGTTTGCGGTGATGGATATATAGCGGTGATGGTTGCGGTGATGGATATATAGCGGTGATGTTTGCGGTGATGGATATATAGCGGTGATGTTTGCGGTGATGGATATATAGCGGTGATGTTTGCGGGTGATGGATATATAGCGGTGACGGATATATAGCGGTGATGTTTGCGGTGACGGATATATAGCGGTGATGGTTGCGGTGATGGATATATAGCGGTGATGTTTGCGGTGATGGATATATAGCGGTGATGTTTGCGGGTGATGGTTATATAGCGGTGATGGTTGCGGTGATGGATATATAGCGGTGATGTTTGCGGTGATGGATATATAGCGGTGATGTTTGCGGTGATGGATATATAGCGGTGATGGTTGCGGGTGATGGATATATAGCGGTGATGTTTGCGGTGATGGATATATAGCGGTGATGGTTGCGGGTGATGGATATATAGCGGTGATGGTTGCGGTGATGGATATATAGCGGTGATGTTTGCGGGTGATGGATATATAGCGGTGATGGTTGCGGTGATGGATATATAGCGGTGATGTTTGCGGTGATGGATATATAGCGGTGATGGTTGCGGTGATGGATATATAGCGGTGATGGTTGCGGTGATGGATATATAGCGGTGATGTTTGCGGTGATGGATATATAGCGGTGATGTTTGCGGGTGATGGATATATAGCGGTGATGTTTGCGGGTGATGGATATATAGCGGTGACGGATATATAGCGGTGATGTTTGCGGGTGATGGATATATAGCGGTGACGGATATATAGCGGTGATGTTTGCGGGTGATGGATATATAGCGGTGATGGTTGCGGTGATGGATATATAGCGGTGATGTTTGCGGTGATGGATATATAGCGGTGATGTTTGCGGTGATGGATATATAGCGGTGATGTTTGCGGTGATGGATATATAGCGGTGATGGTTGCGGGTGATGGATATATAGCGGTGATGGTTGCGGTGATGGATATATAGCGGTGATGTTTGCGGTGATGGATATATAGCGGTGATGGTTTGCGGTGATGGATATATAGCGGTGATGTTTGCGGTGATGGATATATAGCGGTGATGTTTGCGGTGATGGATATATAGCGGTGATGGTTGCGGTGATGGATATATAGCGGTGATGTTTGCGGTGATGGATATATAGCGGTGATGGTTGCGGTGATGGATATATAGCGGTGATGTTTGCGGTGATGGATATATAGCGGTGATGTTTGCGGTGATGGATATATAGCGGTGATGGTTGCGGTGATGGATATATAGCGGTGATGTTTGCGGTGATGGATATATAGCGGTGATGTTTGCGGTGATGGATATATAGCGGTGATGGTTGCGGTGATGGATATATAGCGGTGATGTTTGCGGTGATGGATATATAGCGGTGATGTTTGCGGTGATGGATATATAGCGGTGATGGTTGCGGTGATGGATATATAGCGGTGATGTTTGCGGGTGATGGATATATAGCGGTGATGGTTTGCGGTGATGGATATATAGCGGTGATGTTTGCGGTGATGGATATATAGCGGTGATGTTTGCGGTGATGGATATATAGCGGTGATGGTTGCGGTGATGGATATATAGCGGTGATGTTTGCGGTGATGGATATATAGCGGTGATGTTTGCGGGTGATGGATATATAGCGGTGATGTTGCGGATGGATATATAGCGGTGATGTTTGCGGGTGATGGATATATAGCGTGATGTTGCGGTGATGGATATATAGCGGTGATGTTGCGGTGATGGATATATAGCGGTGATGGTTGCGGTGATGGATATATAGCGGTGATGGTTGCGGTGATGGATATATAGCGGTGATGTTTGCGGTGATGGATATATAGCGGTGATGTTTGCGGTGATGGATATATAGCGGTGATGTTTGCGGTGATGGATATATAGCGGTGATGTTTGCGGTGATGGATATATAGCGGTGATGGTTGCGGTGATGGATATATAGCGGTGATGTTGCGGTGATGGATAATAGCGGTGATGGTTGCGGGTGATGGATATATAGCGGTGATGTTTGCGGTGATGGATATATAGCGGTGATGTTTGCGGTGATGGATATATAGCGGTGATGTTTGCGGTGATGGATATATAGCGGTGATGTTGCGGTGATGGATATATAGCGGTGATGTTTGCGGGTGATGGATATATAGCGGTGATGGTTGCGGTGATGGATATATAGCGGTGATGTTTGCGGTGATGGATATATAGCGGTGATGTTTGCGGTGATGGATATATAGCGGTGATGTTTGCGGGAGGATATATAGCGGTGACGGATATATAGCGGTGATGTTTGCGGGTGATGGATATATAGCGGTGATTGCGATATATAGCGGTGATGTTTGCGGTGATGGATATATAGCGGTGATGGTTGCGGTGATGGATATATAGCGGTGATGGTTGCGGTGATGGATATATAGCGGTGATGTTTGCGGTGATGGATATATAGCGGTGATGTTTGCGGTGATGGATATATAGCGGTGATGGTTGCGGTGATGGATATATAGCGGTGATGTTTGCGGGTGATGGATATATAGCGGTGATGGTTGCGGTGATGGATATATAGCGGTGATGTTTGCGGTGATGGATATATAGCGGTGATGTTTGCGGTGATGGATATATAGCGGATTCGATGGATATATAGCGGTGATGTTTGCGGTGATGGATATATAGCGGTGATGTTTGCGGTGATGGATATATAGCGGTGATGTTTGCGGTGATGGATATATAGCGGTGATGTTGCGGTGATGGATATATAGCGGTGATGTTTGCGGGTGATGGATATATAGCGGTGATGTTTGCGGGTGATGGATATATAGCGGTGATGTTTGCGGTGATGGATATATAGCGGTGATGTTTGCGGTGATGGATATATAGCGGTGATGTTTGCGGGTGATGGATATATAGCGGTGATGGTTGCGGTGATGGATATATAGCGGTGATGTTTGCGGTGATGGATATATAGCGGTGATGTTGCGGTGATGGATATATAGCGGTGATGTTTGCGGTGATGGATATATAGCGGTGATGGTTGCGGTGATGGATATATAGCGGTGATGTTTGCGGTGATGGATATATAGCGGTGATGGTTTGCGGTGATGGATATATAGCGGTGATGTTTGCGGTGATGGATATATAGCGGTGATGTTTGCGGTGATGGATATATAGCGGTGATGTTTGCGGTGATGGATATATAGCGGTGATGTTTGCGGTGATGGATATATAGCGGTGATGTTTGCGGGTGATGGATATATAGCGGTGATGTTTGCGGTGATGGATATATAGCGGTGATGGTTGCGGTGATGGATATATAGCGGTGATGTTTGCGGTGATGGATATATAGCGGTGATGTTTGCGGTGATGGATATATAGCGGTGATGTTTGCGGTGATGGATATATAGCGGTGATGTTTGCGGTGATGGATATATAGCGGTGATGTTTGCGGTGATGGATATATAGCGGTGATGTTTGCGGTGATGGATATATAGCGGTGATGTTTGCGGTGATGGATATATAGCGGTGATGTTTGCGGTGATGGATATATAGCGGTGATGTTTGCGGTGATGGATATATAGCGGTGATGTTTGCGGTGATGGATATATAGCGGTGATGTTTGCGGGTGATGGATATATAGCGGTGATGGTTGCGGTGATGGATATATAGCGGTGATGTTTGCGGTGATGGATATATAGCGGTGATGTTTGCGGTGATGGATATATAGCGGTGATGTTTGCGGTGATGGATATATAGCGGTGATGTTTGCGGTGATGGATATATAGCGGTGATGTTTGCGGTGATGGATATATAGCGGTGATGGTTGCGGTGATGGATATATAGCGGTGATGTTTGCGGTGATGGATATATAGCGGTGATGTTTGCGGTGATGGATATATAGCGGTGATGTTTGCGGTGATGGATATATAGCGGTGATGTTTGCGGTGATGGATATATAGCGGTGATGTTTGCGGTGATGGATATATAGCGGTGATGTTTGCGGTGATGGATATATAGCGGTGATGTTTGCGGTGATGGATATATAGCGGTGATGTTTGCGGTGATGGATATATAGCGGTGATGTTTGCGGGTGATGGATATATAGCGGTGATGTTTGCGGTGATGGATATATAGCGGTGATGTTTGCGGTGATGGATATATAGCGGTGATGGTTGCGGTGATGGATATATAGCGGTGATGTTTGCGGTGATGGATATATAGCGGTGATGTTTGCGGTGATGGATATATAGCGGTGATGTTTGCGGTGATGGATATATAGCGGTGATGTTTGCGGTGATGGATATATAGCGGTGATGTTTGCGGTGATGGATATATAGCGGTGATGTTTGCGGTGATGGATATATAGCGGTGATGTTTGCGGTGACTGGATATATAGCGGTGATGTTTGCGGTGATGGATATATAGCGGTGATGTTTGCGGTGATGGATATATAGCGGTGATGTTTGCGGTGATGGATATATAGCGGTGATGTTTGCGGTGATGGATATATAGCGGTGATGTTTGCGGTGATGGATATATAGCGGTGATGTTTGCGGGTGACTGGATATATAGCGGTGATGTTTGCGGTGATGGATATATAAGCGGTGATGTTTGCGGTGATGGTATTACTAGCGGTTGATGTTTGCGGGTGACAAGATGATATATAGCGGTGATGTTTGCGGTGATGGATATATAGCGGTGATGTTTGCCG